>NC_074682.1:59542643-59677643 GCF_029448725.1 Salvelinus fontinalis | reverse complement strand
GAGGCAGGGAGGGAGGGAGGCATGGGAACATGAGAGGGAAGAGGCAGGGAGGGAGGGAGGCAGGGAGGGAGGGAGGCAGGGAGGGAGAGAGGCAGGGAGTGAGGGAGGCAGGGAGGGAGGGAGAGAGGCAGGGAGGGAGGGAGGCAGGGAGGGAGGGAGGCAGGGAGAGAGGGAGGCAGGGAGGGAGAGAGGCAGGGAGGGAGGGAGAGAGGCAGGGAGGGAGGGAGGCAGGGAGGGAGACAGGGGAACATGAGAGGGAAGAGGCAGGGAGGGAGAGAGGCAGGGGGGGAGAGAGGCAGGGAGGGAGGGGAACAGAAGAGGGAAGAGGCATGGAGGGAGGCAGGGAGGGAGGGAGGGAGGGGAAGATGAGAGGGAAGAGGCATGGAGGGAGGAGGGAGGGAGGCAGGGAGGGAGGGAGGCAGGGAGGGAGGCAGGGAGGGAGGGAGGGAGGGAGGGAGGCAGGCAGGGAGGGAGGGAGGCAGGGAGGGAGGCAGGGAGGGAGGGAGGGAGGCAGGGAGGGAGGGAGGGAGGCAGGGAGGGAGGGAGGGGAACAGGACAGGGAAGAGGCATGGAGGGAGGGAGGGAGGGAGGGAGGGAGGGAGGGAGGGAGGGAGGGAGGGAGGGAGGGAGGGAGGGAGGGAGGGAGGGAGGGAGGGAGGGAGGGAGGGAGGGAGGGAGGGAGAGAGGCAGGGGAACAGGAGGGGAACAGGAGAGGCATGGAGCTAGCTATAGCACAATGGGAGATGGGTCAACAAGACTGATTGCGTCCAAAATGACATTATAGGCCTCTTCTCAAAAGTAGTGCACTAAATAGGGAATAGGATGCCATTTCAGATGCACCCACTGACTTTACTTCAGCCTATAATGAGTTACCAGATCTATACTTGAGCCTATAATGAGTTACCAGATCTATACTTCAGCCTATAATGAGTTACCAGATCTATACTTCAGCCTATAATGAGTTACCAGATCTATACTTCAGCCGATAATGAGTTACCAGATCTATACTTCAGCCTATAATGAGTTACCAGATCTATACTTCAGCCTATAATGAGTTACCAGATCTATACTTCAGCCTATAATGAGTTACCAGATCTATACTTCAGCCTATAATGAGTTACAAGATCTATACTTCAGCCTATAATGAGTTACCAGATCTATACTTCAGCCTATAATGAGTTACCAGATCTATACTTCAGCAGTAGGACAGAGCCACTGAAAACTAGTGGAAAACATAACACTCTATTAACAGAAACTTGACAAACCATGTCAATAATAGATTGGGCTTTTATAGAGAAAATTATAAGCACAGACACATTGAGGTAAATGCATGGACAGCAGGGTGTGTTCAGCCTAGATGTAGTATTGTACTCTGTATAGCTAGCTGTCTGATTTAAACATTACTAACAGTTACCCATTGAGACTATAGGTCACTGCCCCCCCCCCCCCCTCCCCCGTTAAAGTATTATTGCAGTAATGGATACTGATACGTGCAGGAAGGGAGGGGTGTGGAGTAGAGGGGGGAAGGAAGGGAGGGAGGGAGGGCTGGCTGGCTGTCTAAACTGGGGAGGGAGGGAGAGCTGGCTGTCTAAACTGGGGAGGGCTGTCTAAACTGAGGAGGGAGGGAGAGCTGGCTGTCTAAACTGAGGAGGGAGGGAGAGCTGGCTGTCTAAACTGGGGAGGGAGGGCTGGCTGTCTAAACTGAGGAGGGAGGGAGAGCCTGCTGTCTAAACTGAGGAGGGAGGGAGAGCTGGCTGTCTAAGCTGAGGAGGGAGGGAGAGCTAGCTGTCTAAACTGGGGAGGGAGGGAGAGCTGGCTGTCTAAACTGAGGAGGGACGGAGAGCTGGCTGTCTAAACTGAGGAGGGAGGGAGGGCTGGCTGTCTAAACTGGGGAGGGAGGGAGGGCTGGCTGTCTAAACTGAGGAGGGAGGGAGGGCTGGCTGTCTAAACTGAGGAGGGAGGGAGGGCTGTCTAAACTGGGGAGGGAGGGCTGGCTGTCTAAACTGGGGAGGGAGGGAGGGCTGTCTAAACTGGGGAGGAGGGCTGGTTGTCTAAACTGGGAAGGAGGGCTGGTTGTCTAAACTGGGAAGGAGGGCTGGCTGTCTAAACTGGGGAGGGAGGGAGGGCTGTCTAAACTGAGGAGGGAGGGAGGGCTGGCTAAACTGGGGAGGAGGGCTGTCTGAAGTCAGAAGGACTGAGTTGTCTGCAGGTCTGTATCTGTGGAAAAGTACAGCAATCGACAAGAAGAGGCGTTGACATTTTTTGTAGTTTAAAACAGACAGCTTGGTTCATTCAACATGTCAATACTTATTACAAAAACAAGGAGTGATGAAGTCCACTTTGAGCCATGAGAGATTGACGTACATATTATTAATTTTAACTCTCCGTGTACATTTAAGCACCAGACGTGCTGCCCTGTTCTGAGCCAAATGTAATTTTCCTAAGTCATTCTTTGTGGTACCTGACCACACGACTGAACAGTAGTCCAGGTGAGATAAAACTAGGTTCTGTAGGACCTGCCTTGTTGACAGTGTTGTTAAGAAGGTAGAAGCTAGGGCCTGTAGGACCTGCCTTGTTGATAGTGTTGTTAAGAAGGTAGAAACTAGGGCCTGTAGGACCTGCCTTGTTGATAGTGTTGTTAAGAAGGTAGAAACTAGGGTCTGTAGGACCTGCCTTGTTGATAGTGTTGTTAAGAAGGTAGAAACTAGGGCCTGTAGGACCTGCCCTGTTGATAGTGTTGTTAAGGAGGTAGAACCTGGGCCTGTAGGACCTGCCTTGTTGATAGTGTTGTTAAGAAGGTAGAAACTAGGGCCTGTAGGACCTGCCTTGTTGATAGTGTTGTTAAGAAGGTAGAAACTAGGGTCTGTAGGACCTGCCTTGTTGACAGTTTTGTTAAGAAGGTAGAAACTAGGGTCTGTAGGACCTGCCTTGTTGATAGTGTTGTTAAGAAGGTAGAAACTAGGGTCTGTAGGACCTGCCTTGTTGATAGTGTTGTTAAGAAGGTAGAAACTAGGGCCTGTAGGACCTGCCTTGTTGATAGTGTTGTTAAGAAGGTAGAAACTAGGGCCTGTAGGACCTGCCTTGTTGATAGTGTTGTTAGGGAGGTAGAAACTAGGGTCTGTAGGACCTGCCTTGTTGATAGTGTTGTTAAGAAGGTAGAAACTAGGGTCTGTAGGACCTGCCTTGTTGATAGTGTTGTTAAGGAGGTAGAAACTAGGGCCTGTAGGACCTGCCTTGTTGATAGTGTTGTTAAGAAGGTAGAAACTAGGGCCTGTAGGACCTGCCTTGTTGATAGTGCTGTTAAGAAGGTAGAAACTAGGGCCTGTACGACCTGCCTTGTTGATAGTGTTGTTAAGAAGGTAGAAACTAGGGCCTGTAGGACCTGCCTTGTTGATAGTGTTGTTAAGAAGGTAGAAACTAGGGCCTGTAGGACCTGCCTTGTTGATAGTGTTGTTAGGGAGGTAGAAACTAGGGTCTGTAGGACCTGCCTTGTTGATAGTGTTGTTAAGAAGGTAGAAACTAGGGTCTGTAGGACCTGCCTTGTTGATAGTGTTGTTAAGGAGGTAGAAACTAGGGCCTGTAGGACCTGCCTTGTTGATAGTGTTGTTAAGAAGGTAGAAACTAGGGCCTGTAGGACCTGCCTTGTTGATAGTGTTGTTAAGAAGGTAGAAACTAGGGCCTGTAGGACCTGCCTTGTTGATAGTGTTGTTAGGGAGGTAGAAACTAGGGTCTGTAGGACCTGCCTTGTTGATAGTGTTGTTACGAAGGTAGAAACTAGGGCCTGTAGGACCTGCCTTGTTGATAGTGTTGTTAAGAAGGTAGAAACTAGGGCCTGTAGGACCTGCCTTGTTGATAGTGTTGTTAAGAAGGTAGAAACTAGGGCCTGTACGACCTGCCTTGTTGATAGTGTTGTTAAGAAGGTAGAAACTAGGGCCTGTACGACCTGCCTTGTTGATAGTGTTGTTAAGAAGGTAGAGCAGCGCTTTATTATGGACAGACTTCTCCTCATCTTAGCTACTGTTGCATCAACATGTTTTGACCATGACAGTTTACAATCCAGGGTTACTCCACGCAGTTTAGTCACGTCAACTTGCTAAATTTCCACATGATTTATTACATAACACACACACACACACACACACACAGTCAAAGTATTATTGCAGTAATGGATACTGATACGTGCAGGAAAGGAGAAGTGTGGAGTAGAGGGGGGAAGGAAGGGAGGGAGGGCTGGCAGGCTGGCTGGCTAAACTGGGGAGGGAGGGAGGGAGGGCTGTCTAAACTGGGGAGGGAGGGAGGGCTGTCTAAACTGGGGAGGGAGGGCTGTCTAAACTGGGGAGGGAGGGCTGTCTAAACTGGGGAGGGAGGGCTGTCTAAACTGGGGAGGGAGGGAGGGCTGTCTAAACTGGGGAGGGAGGGAGGGCTGTCTAAACTGGGGAGGGAGGGAGGGCTGGCTAAACTGGGGAGGGAGGGCTGTCTAAACTGGGGAGGGAGGGCTGTCTAAACTGGGGAGGGAGGGCTGGCTGTCTAAACTGGGGAGGGAGGGAGGGATGTCTAAACTGGGGAGGGAGGGAGGGCTGGCTAAACTGGGGAGGGAGGGCTGTCTAAACTGGGGAGGGAGGGCTGTCTAAACTGGGGAGGGAGGGCTGTCTAAACTGGGGAGGGAGGGCTGTCTAAACTGGGGAGGGAGGGCTGTCTAAACTGGGGAGGGAGGGAGGGCTGTCTAAACTGGGGAGGGAGGGAGGGCTGGCTGTCTAAACTGAGGAGGGAGGGAGCGAGGGAGGGCTGTCTAAACTGGGGAGGGAGGGCTGTCTAAACTGGGGAGGGAGGGCTGTCTAAACTGGGGAGGGAGGGAGGGCTGGCTGTCTAAACTGAGGAGGGAGGGAGGGAGGGCTGTCTAAACTGGGGAGGGAGGGCTGTCTAAACTTGGGAGGGAGGGCTGTCTAAACTTGGGAGGGAGGGCTGTCTAAACTGGGGAGGGAGGGAGGGCTGTCTAAACTGGGGAGGGAGGGAGGGCTGGCTAAACTGGGGAGGGGGAGGGCTGTCTAAACTGGGGAGGGAGGGCTGTCTAAACTGGGGAGGGAGGGCTGTCTAAACTGGGGAGGGAGGGATGTCTAAACTCAGGAGGGAGGGAGGGCTGTCTAAACTGGGGAGGGAGGGAGGGCTGTCTAAACTGGGGAGGGAGGGAGGGCTGGCTGTCTAAACTGGGGAGGGAGGGAGGGAGGGCTGTCTAAACTGGGGAGGGAGGGCTGTCTAAACTGGGGAGGGAGGGAGGGCTGTCTAAACTGGGAAGGGAGGGAGGGCTGTCTAAACTGGGGAGGAAGGGAGGGAGGGCTGTCTAAACTGGGGAGGGAGGGAGGGCTGGCTGTCTAAACTGGGGAGGGAGGGCTGTCTAAACTGGGGAGGGAGGGAGGGCTGTCTAAACTGGGAAGGGAGGGAGGGCTGTCTAAACTGGGGAGGAAGGGAGGGAGGGCTGTCTAAACTGGGGAGGGAGGGAGGGCTGTCTAAACTGGGTGAGGGAGGGGGGGGCTGGCTGTCTAAACTGGGTGAGGGAGGGGGGGGCTGGCTGTCTAAACTGGGGAGGGAGGGAGGGATGGCTGTCTAAACTGGGAAGGGAGGGAGGGATGGCTGTCTAAATTGGGAAGGGAGGGAGGGATGGCTGTCTAAACTGGGAAGGGAGGGAGGGATGGCTGTCTAAACTGGGAAGGGAGGGAGGGCTGTCTAAACTGGGGAGGAAGGGAGAGAGGGCTGTGTAAACTGGGGAGGAAGGGAGGGATGGCTGTCTAAACTGGGAAGGGAGGGAGGGATGGCTGTCTAAGCTGGGAAGGGAGGGAGGGAGGGCTGTGTAAACTGGGGAGGAAGGGAGGGTTGTCTAAACTGGGGAGGGATGGCTGTCTAAACTGGGAAGGGAGGGAGGGATGGCTGTCTAAGCTGGGAAGGGAGGGAGGGAGGGCTGTGTAAACTGGGGAGGGAGGGAGGGCTGTCTAAACTGGGGAGGGGGGGGCTGGCTGTCTAAACTGGGGAGGAAGGGAGGGCTGGCTAAACTGGGGAGGGAGGGCTGTCTAAACTGGGGAGGGAGGGAAGGCTGTCTAAACTGGGGAGGGAGGGAGGGCTGTCTAAACTGGGGAGGGAGGGAAGGCTGTCTAAACTGGGGAGGGAGGGCTGTCTAAACTGGGGAGGGAGGGAGGGAAGGCTATCTAAACTGGGGAGGGAGGGAGGGATGGCTGTCTAAACTGGGGAGGGAGGGAGGGAGGCTATCTAAACTGGGGAGGGATGGCTGTCTAAACTGGGGAGGAGGGAGGGCTGTCTAAACTGGAAAGGGAGGGAGGGATGGCTGTCTAAACTGGGGAGGGAGGGACCTGCCTTGTTGATAGTGCTGTTAAGAAGGTAGAAACTAGGGCCTGTACGACCTGCCTTGTTGATAGTGTTGTTAAGAAGGCAGAGCAGCGCTTTATTATGGACAGACTTCTCCTCATCTTAGCTACTGTTGCATCAACATGTTTTGACCATGACAGTTTACAATTCTGGGTTACTCCACGCAGTTTAGTCACGTCAACGTGCTAAATTTCCACGTTATTTATTACATGATTTAGATGGTTTAGGGTTTAATTAATGATTTGTCCCAAATACAATGCTTTTACTTTTTAAAATATTTAGGACTAACTTATATCTTATAACTGTTACAGTCCATCCTGCCCTGCCTTTCTAAGGTCTTCGAAAGCCAAGTTAACAATCAGATCACCGACCATTTCGAATCCCACCGTACCTTCTCCGCTATGCAATCTGGTTTCAGAGCCGGTCATGGGTGCACCTCAGTCACGCTCAAGGTCCTAAACGATATCATAACCGCCATCGATAAGAGACAATACTGTGCAGCCGTATTCATTGACCTGGCCAATGCTTTCGACTGTCAATCACCGTATCCCTAACGGCAGACTCAACAGCCTTGGTTTCTCAAATGATTGCCTCGCCTGGTTCACCAACTATTTCTCAGACAGAGTTCAGTGTGTCAAATCGAAGGGCCTGTTGTCCGGACCTCTTGCAGTCTCTATGGGAGTGCCACAGGGTTCAATCCTCGGGCCGACTCTTTTCTCTGTATATATCAATGATGTCGCTCTTGCTTCTGGTGATTCTCTGATCCACCTCTACTCAGGCGACACCATTCTGTATACTTCTGGCCCTTCTTTGGACACTGTGTTAACTAACCTCCAGACGAGCTTCAATACCATACAACTCTCCTTCCGTGGCCTCCAACTGCTATTAAATGCAAGTTAAACTAAATGCATGCTCTTCAACCGATCGCTGCTCGCACCTGCCTGCCCGTCTAGCATCACTAACCTGGACGGTTCTGACTTAGAATATGTGGACAACTACAAATACCTAGGTGTCTGGTTAGACTGTAATCTCTCCTTCCAGACTCACATTAAGCATCTCCAATCCAAAATTAAATCTAGAATCAGCTTCCTATTTCGCAACAAAGCATCCTTCACTCATGCTGCCAAACATATCCTCGTAAAACTGACTATCCTGCCGATCCTTGACTTCGGTGATGTCTTTTAAAAAATAGCCTCCAACACTCTACTCAGCAAACTGGATGCAGTCTATCACAGTGCCATCCATTTTGTCACCAAAGCCCCATATACTATCCACCACTGCGACCTGTATGCTCTCGTTGGCTGGCCCTCACTTCATATTCGTTGCCAAACCCACTGGCTCCAGGTCATCTACAAGTCTTTGCTAGGTAAAGCCCCGCCTTATCTCAGCTCACTGGTCACCATAGCAGCACCCACCCATAGCACGTGCTCCAGTAGGTATATTTCACTGGTCACCCCCAAAGCCAATTCCTCGTTTGGCCACCTTTCCTTCCAGTTCTCTGCTGCCAATGACTGGAACGAATTGCAAAAAGCTCTGAAGCTGGAGACTTATATCTCCCTCACTAACTTTAAGCATCAGCTGTCAGAGCAGCTTACCGATCACTGCATCTGTAAATAGCCCATCTGTAAATAGCCCATCTGTAAATAGCCCATCCAACTACCTCATCCCCATATTGTTATTTATTATTATGTATTTTTTTTCTCCTTTGCACCCCAGTATCTCTACTTGCACATTCATCTTTTGCACATCTACCATTCCAGTGTTTAATTGCTAAATTGTAATTATTTTGCCACAATGGCCTATTTATTGCCTTACCTCCCTTATCTTACCTCATTTGCACACAGTGTAAATAGACTTTTTCTCTATTGTATTATTGACTGTATGTTTGTTTATTCCATGTGTAACTCTGTGTAACGGCTGTCTAATGCAGTAAGGGTCGGACCAAAATGCAACGTTGAATGTAGACATAATTAATTTATTTGACAAGACGAACACTGACACGAACTACACTTGATAATTAACAAAATAACAAACCAACGACGTAGACTGACCTGAACATAAGAACTTACATATAGACACGAAGAACGCACGAACAGGAAAGACTAGCCAAACGAATGAACAAACGAAACAGTCCTGTGTGGTGCAACGGTCTTTCCTGTTCGTGTCTATATGTAAGTTCTTATGTTCAGGTCAGTCTACGTCGTTGGTTTGTTATTTTGTTAATTATCAAGTGTAGTTCGTGTCAGTGTTCGTCTTCATTAAAGAAGATTTATTCATATCACGCTGCGCCTTGGTCCTCTCTTCAAAGTTACGACGATCGTGACACTGTGTTGTTGTTTGTGTCGCACTGCTTTGCTCTATCTTGGCCATGTCGCAGTTGTAAATGAGAACTTGTTCTCAACTAGCTTACCTGGTTAAATAAAGGTTAAATAAAATACATTAAAAAAAAATCTTGCCACCCATTCTGAAATTAACTGCAGCTCTTAAGTGTTGCAGTCATTTCAGTCGCTGTAGTAGCTGACGTGTAAAGTGTTGAGTTATTTCAGTCGCTGTAGTAGCTGACGTGTAAAGTGTTGAGTCATTTCAGTCGCTGTAGTAGCTGACGTGTAAAGTGTTGCAGTCATTTCAGTCGCTGTAGTAGTTGACGTGTATAGTGTTGAGTCATTTCAGTCGCTGTAGTAGCTGACGTGTATAGTGTTGCAGTCATTTCAGTCGCTGTAGTAGCTGACTTGTAAAGTGTTGCAGTCATTTCAGTCGCTGTAGTAGCTGACTTGTAAAGTGTTGCAGTCATTTCAGTCGATGTAGTAGCTGACGTGTAAAGTGTTGAGTCATTTCAGTCGATGTAGTAGCTGACGTGTAAAGTGTTGAGTCATCAGCATATAGTTCCAGTCCAACACCACACCTACTCATACCATGTTTTATTTATTATTTATTTCCAATTTTTATTTATTGTGACTATGTTCTACATTGTATAATAAATAGGTAAGACATCAACACTATGAAATAGCACGTATGGAATCATGTAGTAACCAAAAAAAGTGTTAAACAAATCAAAATATATTTTATATTTGAGATTCTTCAAAGTAGCCACCCTTTGCCTTGATGACAGCTTTGCACACTCTTGGCATTCTCTCAACCAGCTTCATGAGGTAGTCAACTGGAATGCATTTTAATTAACAGGTGTGCCTTGTTAAAAGTTAATTTGTGGAATTTCTTTCCTTCTTCCTGCGTTTGAGCTAATCAGTTGTGTTGTGACAAGGTAGGGGTGATTTACAGAAGATAGCCCTATTTGATAAAATATAAAAGTCCATATTATGGCAAGAACAGCTCAAATAAGCAAATAGAAACAACAGTCCATCATTACTTTAAGACATGATGGTCAGTCAATCCGGAAAATTTCAATAACTGCAGTCACAAAAACCATCAAGCGCTGTGATGAAACTGGCTCTCATGAGGACCGCCACAGGAAAGGAAGACCCAGAGTTCATTAGAGTTAACTGCACCTCAGATTGCAGCCCAGATAAATGGTTCACAGAGTTCAAGTAACAGACACATCTCAACATCAACTGTTCAGAGGAGACTGCGTGAGTCATGTCTTAATGGTTGAATTGCTGCAAAGAAACCACAACTAAAGGACACCAATAAGAAGAAGAGACTTGCTTGGGCCAAGAAATACGAACAATGGACATTAGACCGGTGGAAATCTGTCCTTTGGTCTGATGAGTCCAAATTTGAGATTTTTGGTTCCAACCGCCGTGTCTTTGTGAGATGCAGAGTAGGTGAATGGATGATCTCCGCAAGTGTGGTTCCCACCGTGAAGCATGGAGGAGGAGGTGTGATGGTGTGGGGGTGCTTTGCTGGTGACACTGTCTGTGATTTATTTAGAATTCAAGGGATACTTAATAAGCAGCATGGCTTCCACAGCATTCTTATACGCCATCCCGTCTGGTCTGTGCTTAGTGAGACTATCATTTGTTTTTCAACAGGACAATGACTCAAAACACACCTCCAGGCTGTGTCAGGGCTATTTGACCAAGGAGAGTGATGGAGTGCTGCATCAGATGACCTGGCCTCCACAATCATCTGACCTCAACCCAATTGAGATGGTTCGGGATGAGTTGGACCGCAGAGTGAAGGAAAAGCAGCCAACAAGTGCTCAGCATATGTAGGAACTCCTTCAAGACTGTTGGAAAAGCATTGCAGGTGGAGCTGGTTGAGAGAATGCCAATGGTGTGAAAAGCTGTCATCAATGCAGAAGAATTTTAAATCTATTTTGATTTGTTTAACACTTTTTTGATTACTACATGATTCCATGTGTTATTTCATAGTTTTGATGTCTTCACTACTATTCTACAATGTAGAAAATAGTAAAAAATAAAGAAAAACCCTTGAATGAGTAGGTGTGTCCAAACTTTTGACTGTTACTGTACACAGATATACTGGCTTTACTCAGAGCCAGTGTGTCACGTTCGCCATACGAATGAGACCAAGGTGCAGCGTTGCATGCGTACATTCTATATGTATTAAAAGAATGAACACTGAACAAACTAACAAAACAACAAAACGAACCGTGAAGCTAATACGAATAGTGCAGACAGGCAACTAAACATAGAACAAGAACCCACAAACACCAAAGGGGAAATGGCTACCTTAATATGATCCTCAATCAGAGACAACGATAAACAGCTGCCTCTGATTGGGAACCATATCAGGCCACCATAAACATACAAATACCTAGACCTACAAAAACCCCATGACATACAAAACCCCTAGACAATACAAAAACTAGCGTATCCACCTTAGTCACACCCTGACCTAACCAAAATATAAAGAAAACAGAGATATCTCAGGTCAGGGCATGTCATTAGTTAAAGACTGAAAAAAGTAAGGGGCCTAGACAGCTGCCCTGGGTAATTCCTTATTCTACCTGGATTATGTTGAAGAGGCTTCCATTAAAGAACACCCTCTGTGTTCTGTTAGACAGGTAACTCTTTATCCATAATATAGCAGGGGGTGTAAAGCCATAACACATTATAGCAGGGGGTGTAAAGCCATAACACATTATAACAGGGGGTGTAAAGCCATAACACATTATAGCAGGGGGTGTAAAGCCATAACACAATATAGCAGGGGGTGTAAAGCCATAACACATTATAGCAGGGGGTGTAAAGCCATAACACAATATAGCAGGGGGTGTAAAGCCATAACACAATATAGCAGGGGGTGTAAAGCCATAACACATTATAGCAGGGGGTGTAAAGCCATAACACAATATAGCAGGGGGTGTAAAGCCATAACACAATATAGCAGGGGGTGTAAAGCCATAACACATTATAGCAGGGGGTGTAAAGCCAGAACACCCTCTGTGTTCTGTTAGACAGGTAACTCTTTATGCACATCATAGCAGGGGGTGTAAAGCCATGACATATACATATTTCTAATCACAGACGATGATCGATAAGCCAATCAGCCAATCATCTGTCATTTGTGCTAGTGCCATGCACGTGAAAGGTCCTTCCTTATAAGCGTGCTGAAAGTCTGTTGACAATTTGTTTACTGTGGAATAGCATTGTATCTGGTCCCCCAAAAAATTCCCCTAAAAATTTACTAAGTGTTGGTAACAGGCTGATTGGTCAGCTATTTGAGCCAGTAAAGGGGGCTTTACTATTCTTAGGTAGCGGAATGACTTTTGCTTCCCTCCAGGCCTGAGGGGGCGCGCACTTTCTAGTAGGATGAAATTGACAATATGGCAAATAGGAGAGGCAATATTGTCCGCTATTATCCTCAGTAATTTTCCATCCAAGTGGTCAGACCCCGGTGGATTGTCATTGTTGATAGACAACAGAAATTCACCTCTTTCACACTACATTTTTGAAATTCAAAATGACAATGCTTGTCTTTAATAATTTGGTCAGATATACTTGGATGTGTAGTGTCAGCGTTTATTGCGGTCATGTCATGCCTAAATTTGTTAATCTTGCCAATGAAAAAATCATTAAAGTAGTTGGCAATATCAGTGGGTTTTGTGATGAATAAGCCGTCTGATTCAATGAATGATGGAGCTGAGTTTGCCTTTTTGCCCAAAATCTATTTTAAGGTGCTCCAAAGCTTTTTACTATAATTCTTTATATCATTTATCTTTGTTTCATAGTTTAGTTTCTTCTTTTTATTCAGTTTAGTCACATGATTTCTCAATTTGCAGTACGTTTTCCAATCGGTTGTGCAGTCAGACATATTTGCCATTCTTTTTTGCCTCATCCCCCTCAACGATACAATGTTTCAATTCCTCATCAATCCACGGATATTTAACTGGTTTTTACAGTCATTTTCTTAATGGGTTTATGCTTATTAGTAACTGGAATAAGCTATTTCATTAATGTGTTCAAGTGCAGCGAGCGTCTGGTTACTACTCATTACACACCACAGACCAGCAATTATTCTTTACATCATCAACATTCGGCCCACTGTATTACATATAGCTGCATAGAGACTAGCTAGCCCACTGTATTACATATAGCTGCATAGAGACTAGCAGGCCCACTGTATTACATATAGCTGCATAGAGACTAGCTAGCCCACAGTATTACATATAGCTGCATAGAGACTAGCTAGCCCACTGTATTACATATAGCTGCATAGAGACTAGCTAGCCCACTGTATTACATATAGCTGCATAGAGACTAGCTAGCCCACTGTATTACATATAGCTGCATAGAGACTAGCTAGCCCACAGTATTACATATAGCTGCATAGAGACTAGCTAGATAATTGGCACATTTAGTTTGAATGTTTGGCAGTGTTAGGAGAATGTAGGGTAGGATTCACAAATGAACAGATCCTTTTGATTAAATATAACAAATAAAGACGTTAGTTGGGAAATGTTTTAAGGCTTCCTCTGTCATTCCCCTACGGGGAAGCACTGGACATGTACTGAGTAACTAAGGTTCCCTTTCCTTAGAAGAAGGGGAAATGTTTTAAAATATATTGTAGTAATTTCTAATATACTTGTATGAAAGTGCTAATTATGTATAATTAATGTACTGATACTATTTAATGGTAGGAAGGCTTTCTGCGAGACGGGCCTTTAAAGCTTGTGGTGTGTGTGTCTATGTACAGGCTTGCTCACAGTGTCTGCACACAGTGCAGGCAGGCATTTCTGTGTCTGTATGTCAGAGAGGGGGATGGTTGTTATTCTGGTAGCAGTAGGCCAGCCCTCCCTCTGCTGTGTCACATGGTCTCTAGGATGCATCTGAAATGGCACCCTATTCCCTATATATAGTGCAAAGCCATTCAAAAGCAGTGCACTAAATAGGGAATAGGGTGCCATTCTAAAGTAGTGCACTATATAGGGAATAGGGTGCCATTCTAAAGTAGTGCACTATATAGGAATAGGGTGCCATTCTAAAGTAGTGCACTATATAAGGAATAGGGTGCCATTCAAAAGCAGTGAACTATATAGGAATAGGGTGCCATTCTATGTGGGACACCTCTCTGTTGGGAGAGGCCCAGTAAAGAACAAAAAGAACGATAGAAAGAGATAATTTCTCTCTCTCTCTCTCTGTCTGTCTCTTTTTAATCAATACAAACCTTGTTGTTTAAACTATACTAATAAAACCCAAGATGTGTCCCAAGTGACTACTTTTGGCCAGAGGCCTATGGGCCCCTATGAGAGGCACTACCTTCCCTATGGGCCCTGGTCAAAAGTAGTGCACTATACTGAATAGTGTATAGGATGCCTATTGTGATGAAACACCAGTGCAGGCAACAGTTGGGGAGGTGGTGCTCTACTCTCTGACGTTCTACCGGCCGTAGAGGACCGCGGGCTCTACTCTCTGACGTTCTACCAGCTGTAGAGGCCCGTGGACTCTACTCTCTGACGTTCTACCAGCCGTAGAGGACCGTGGAGGACCGTGGGCTCTACTCTCTGACGTTCTACCGGCTGTAGAGGACCGTGGGCTCTACTCTCTGATGTTCTACCAGCTGTAGAGGCCCGTGGGCTCTACTCTCTGACGTTCTACCGGCCGTAGAGGACCGTGGACTCTACTCTCTGACGTTCTACCGGCCGTAGAGGACCGTGGACTCTACTCTCTGACGTTCTACCGGCCGTAGAGGACCGCGGGCTCTACTCTCTGACGTTCTACCGGCCGTAGAGGACCGCGGGCTCTACTCTCTGACATTCTACCGGCCGTTGAGGACCGCGGGCTCTACTCTCTGACGTTCTACCGGCCGTAGAGGACCGCGGGCTCTACTCTCGGACGTTCTACCGGCCGTAGAGGACCGCGGGCTCTACTCTCTGACGTTCTACCGGCCGTAGAGGACCGCGGGCTCTACTCTCTGACGTTCTACCGGCCGTAGAGGACCGCGGGGTCTACTCTCTGACGTTCTACCGGCCGTAGAGGACCGCGGGCTCTACTCTCTGACGTTCTACCGGCCGTAGAGGCCCGTGGGCTCTACTCTCTGACGTTCTACCGGCCGTAGAGGCCCGCGGGCTCTACTCTCTGACGTTCTACCAGCCGTAGAGGCCCGTGGGCTCTACTCTCTGACGTTCTATCAGCCGTAGAGGACCGTGGGCTCTACTCTCTGACGTTCTATCAGCCGTAGAGGACCGTGGGCTCTACTCTCTGACGTTTTACCAGCCGTAGAGGCCCGTGGGCTCTACTCTCTGACGTTCTACCAGCTGTAGAGGCCCGTGGACTCTAATCTCTGACGTTCTACCAGCTGTAGAGGCCCGTGGACTCTACACTAAACAAGTTTATACGTTTACTCGTGCTATTTGGGTTAATACTCAAAAGAAAGACATGAAAATCGAATAGTCCTAATCTCTCCTAAAAAAATAAGTGTAACACACTTTAAAACACCTTGTGACAAATGTCAAATATAACATGTAAAATAATAACACAAGTGACTTGTTATTTCTTTAAACATGTAATAGTTTCTAACTGGTGCAACCTGTTATTACCACAATAAACATATTTATTTATTAAAGAACAGTGTCAGACTGAACAGATCCTGCAGAACTAAGCATATGCTCAACAGTTCTATAGCTGACCAGCACACAGCTTTATAACACTTGTATGACAGCTGGCATGAAAGTGTGTGTGTGTGTGTGTGAGTGTGTGTGTGTGTGCGTGTGTGAGCGTGCGCTTCATCTGCTCTTAGTGTCTTTCTCTCCGTGCGTTTACCCCAAATGGCACCCATTTATATAGTGCACTACTGTTGGTCACTACCCTGTCCAAAAGTAGTGCACTTTAATAACTAATAGGTGGCTATTTGTGACTCAACTTCAGTCTCCCTGTGAGGAGGACATGGCTGATGTAAAATGGCAGTTGGTTCTTTTGTGGTGTGTTTTTTTAATGGCATGTCATGGCTGCTGTGAGTTGTGCTGGCTGCTGTTTTGTCCCCACCCCTTCTTCTCCTCCATGCAGGCATCTGACGCAGTGATGTCACAAAGGAGGCGGGGCTGAAATAGGAAACCACAGCTTCCTGTTGACGAGACTGAGCCATGAAAGGGAAAGGCTGTGAACGCTTTAAATAGTGACTTTAAGCCCTGTTTAACTAAACGTAAAGCTGAGCTCCAGAATGACCTCAAGCCCTGTTTAACTAACGTCAAGCTGAGCTCCAGAATGACTTCAAGCCCTGTTTAACTAACGTAAAGCTGAGCTCCAGAATGACTTCAAGCCCTGTTTAACTAACGTAAAGCTGAGCTCCAGAATGACTTCAAGCCCTGTTTAACTAACGTAAAGCTGAGCTCCAGAATGACTTCAAGACCTGTTTAACTAACGTAAAGCTGAGCTCCAGGGTGACTTCAAGCCCTGTTTAACTAACGTAAAGCTGAGCTCCAGAATGACTTCAAGCCCTGTTTAACTAACGTAAAGCTGAGCTCCGATACAGCTCTGTATTCTCACTGTAACGCTCAACAGCTTCTTTACACTTTAGGAAGCGTTGAATATAGGCCAAATTATTTCAAAGACAGGATGTCATTGGTAATAATCTGAGTTTTGTATTCAATGTTAAGTTAAACAAATGAAATAGTTATTTAGCAAATTTGATAAATTCCCTATATTTCTACCTTGTACTTGAACCTGGCTAGTGGTAAAGACTTAAAATAAGCGTTACCTAACAAAGTAGACGTCAGAACCCTCAAACCATTTATAAAGTAGACATTAACTTTGATGATTTATCAAGTAAACATCATAACCCTAGTTACAAACTATAGTTTTGGCAAGTTGGTTAGGACATCTACTTTGTGCATGACACAAGTAATTTTCCCAACAATTGTTCACAGATTATTTCACTTATAATTCACTGTATCACAATTCCAGTGGGTCAGAAGTTTATATACACTAAGTTGACTGTGCCTTTTAAACAGCTTGGAAAATTCCAGAAAATTGTGTCATAGCTTTAGAAGCTTCTGACAGGCTAATTGACATAATTTGAGTCAATTGGAGGTCTACCTGTGGATGTATTTCAAGATCTCCCTTCAAACTCAGTGCCACTTTGCTTGACATCATGGGAAAATCAAAAGATATCAGTCAAAACCTTAGAAAAAAAATCTATATCCAAAGTAAAACGAGTCCTATATCGACGTAACCTGAAAGGCCGCTCATCCCAAACGTGAAGCACGGGGGTGGCAGCATCATGTTGTGGGGGTGCTTTGCTGCAGGAGGGACTGGTGGACTTCACAAAATAAATGGCATCATGAGGCAGGAAAATTGTGTGGATATATTGAAGCAACATCTCAAGACATCAGTCAGGGAGTTAAAGCTTGTTCGCAAATGGGTCTTCCAAAATGGACAATGATCCCAAGCATACTTCCAAAGTTGTGGCAAAATGGCTTAAGGACAACAAAGTCAAGGTATTGGAGTGGATTTCACAAAGCCCTGACCTCAATCCTATAGAAAAGTTGTGGGTAGAACTGAAAAAGCATGTGCGAGCAAGGAGGCCTACAAACCTGACTCAGTTACACCAGCTCTGTCAGGAGGAATGGGCCACAATTCCCCCAACTTATTGTGGGAAGATTGTGGAAGGCTACCCGAAACATTTGACCCAAGTTAAACAATTTAAAGGCAATGCTACCAAGTACTAATTGAGTGTATGTAAACTTCTGACCCACTGGGAATATGATGAAAGAAATAAAAGCTGAAATAAATCATTCTCTCTACTATTATTCTGACATTTCACATTCTTAAAATAAAGTGGTGATCCTAACTGACCTAAGACAGGACATTTTTACTAGGATTAAACGTCAGGAATTGTAAAACTGAGTTTAAATGTATTTGGCTAAGGTGTATGTAAACTTCCGACTTCAACTGTTGGTGTTCCTGAAGGCTGTGTCTGTAGTCAGATAACTGTTCCTGAAGGCTGTGTCTGTAGTCAGATAACTGTTCCTGAAGGCTGTGTCTGTAGTCAGATAACTGTTTCTGGAGGCTGTGTCTGTAGTCAGATAACTGTTCCTGAAGGCTGTGTCTGTAGTCAGATAACTGTTCCTGAAGGCTGTGTCTGTAGTCAGATAACTGTTCCTGGAGGCTGTGTCTGTAGTCAGATAACTGTTCCTGGAGGCTGTGTCTGTAGTCAGATAACGGTTCCTGAAGGCTGTGTCTGTAGTCAGATAACTGTTCCTGGAGGCTGTGTCTGTAGTCAGATAACTGTTCCTGAAGGCTGTGTCTGTAGTCAGATAACTGTTCCTGAAGGCTGTGTGTGATGTTAAGTAACACAGAAGACTGATAAAGCTCTGAGACACGTTGACAGCAAACGGTACAGGTGGAATAACATACAGTTAACTGCAAAAATACCAAAAACACCAACAAAGTGTCTTACAATCGGATGTTGGGCCACCATGTTGGGGCGGCAGCGTGGCCTAGTGGTTAGAGCGTTGGACTAGTAACCGAAAGGTTGCAAGATCGAATCCCCTGACCAGGTACAAAGGTACAAAGCTGACAAGGTACAAATCTGTCGTTCTGCCCCTGAACAAGGCAGTTAACCCACTGTTCCTAGGCCGTCATTGAAAATAAGAATTTGTTCTTAGTTGCCTAGTTTAAATAAAGGTAAAATACATAAAAGTCACAAGCTGCCAGAACATCTTCAGTGCAACTTGGCATCGATTCTACAAGTGTCTGGCACTCTATTGGAGTGGCTATTGGAGTGACACCATTCTTCCACGAGAAGAATGGTGTTTTTGTTGATGGTGGTGGAAAACACGGATCTCATTCTCTGCTTCAGAATCTCCCATAACTGTTCAATAGGGTTGAGATCTGGTGACTGAGACAACCAGATCTACATGCTCATCACACCATTCAGTGATCACTGGTGCCGCCAATAAAGGTGTAATTTAGATATAGCCACAGACTCCAATAAAGGTGTAATTTAGATATAGCCATTGAGACTCCAATAAAGGTGTAATTTAGATATAGCCATTGAGACTCCAATAAAGGTGTAATTTAGATATAGCCACTGAGACGCCAATAAAGGTGTAATTTAGATATAGCCACTGAGACGCCAATAAAGGTGTAATTTAGATATAGCCATTGAGACGCCAATAAAGGTGTAATTTAGATATAGCCACTGAGACGCCAATAAAGGTGTAATTTAGATATAGCCACTGAGACGCCAATAAAGGTGTAATTTAGATATAGCCACTGAGTGTCCAAAATATTAAGGACTGTACTCTGTAGTCACTGTACACTGTTCACGTATTAGTAAAGATAATTGGGAAAAACACACAACCCATTAAAATTGTCCGCTGAAATCTCAAAATAACACAAAGTCCTTTCTCCACCCAGTGATCCAAATGGCTCAAATAATAAAATCACAATTGAAAGATATTCTGGGTTTTAATTCTCCATAGAAAAGAGCCATAAATCAATTACAACCATGCAATTCTGTAGCACAGATCAGATTCACATCATTATGTATTGTAAACGGAGTTAGATCTAGATGTGGACAGCAGTATCTCCCTCACTCCAGGGTGAAGTTTCCCCCTAGGTACAGATCTAGGATCAGCTTCCCATTCCCCAATCCTAATGTCAAACAATTAGCGGGGGGGGGGAAATGCAAAACTGACCCGAGACCAGCGTCTATAGGGGCAACTTCAGTCTCCCTCACCACCTCAAGGAAGTCAACAACACCATCGGAGTTAAAACGACACTGTCCTGCCCCCTGGTGGCGGAAAATGGAGCTGGTTTTATTGGTAAAACGGCCATGTTTCTTTACGATAAAAAAAAAAACTATGCTGGTAACACGATTGAAGTTGTAGGTTAGAACTTTTAACATAATAAAAAGTAACATCCCTCAAGTCAAAAAACATTAATTTTGAAATGATCCGAGGAGAAGTCTTGACTACCATGGATCGTTTGTCATAACTCGGTCGGGTAAGACAAGATGTCCTCTCAACGACTTGTGGATGTTGCGCGTCAGTTTCTCTGGGAGGTTCTCAGCTTCCTTCTGGCATCTTTGTGTTTTTTACGGTACTCCTGGGGGGGGGGGGGGACATCAGAAAAACATTGGTCAATTATCGTATAAGTACTTTTTTTTTGTTGCTTTACTGACAATCCTTATTTTACAAAAGGAATCATTTTAGTTATATTGAAAATCTTATTTCATGTAAATTTGACAGAGTACTATAAGCAACCATTTTCTAAAAAAGTAAGTGTAGAATAGTTTTAAGTCCATTAAAGTGTCAGAGAGACAGGGCCTGACCTCTATGAGCCCGGTCCTCTTCTCCTCCCACTCCTCTCTTTGGTCCTCCAGCTTGGATGACCTGCAGAACGCTTTAGGCCCCTCTGATTGGACAAAACAAAAAAGTGTGTCATGTTGATATTGTGTTTATATGTTTTATACTTTGAATTGTTTTATTTTTTTAATTATGTTGAAACGTAACACAGTTCCCTTAGCAGAGCGTGTTGTGACTGCTAAACAAGGCCTAACGTTACCTTTTAACCGTTCATCGTCGAACTGGAAAAAGAAGAAGGCCTTTTTTGATGCCAGCGGCGCTCTAATGAACAGAAACAAACAGTTTACAAAATCAATACACTGATAGCAACCCATCTAATGCCATCATAATCAATATCCAGAAGTTCCCAGGTTGAATAAATAACGATATTATTTTCTATCAATGACCATGATGTATTTACCTTATTACTGTACCGATACAGGTAAACAGGGACCTAACTGTATCGATACAGGTAAACAGGGACCTAACAGGTAAACAGGGACCTAACAGGTAAACAGGGACCTAACAGGTAAACAGGGACCTAACAGGTAAACAGGGACCTAACAGTATCGATACAGGTAAACAGGGACCTAACAGTATCGATACAGGTAAACAGGGACCTAACAGGTAAACAGGGACCTAACAGTATCGATACAGGTAAACAGGGACCTAACAGGTAAACAGGGACCTAACAGTATCGATACAGGTAAACAGGGACCTAACAGGTAAACAGGGACCTAACAGTATCGATACAGGTAAACAGGGACCTAACAGGTAAACGGGGACCTAACAGGTAAACGGGGACCTAACAGGTAAACGGGGACCTAACAGGTAAACGGGGACCTAACAGGTAAACAGGGACCTAACAGGTAAACAGGGACCTAACTGTATCGATACAGGTAAACAGGGACCTAACAGGTAAACGGGGACCTAACAGTATCGATACAGGTAAACAGGGACCTAACAGTATCGATACAGGTAAACAGGGACCTAACAGGTAAACAGGGACCTAACAGTATCGATACAGGTAAACAGGGACCTAACAGGTAAACAGGGACCTAACAGGTAAACAGGGACCTAACAGTATCGATACAGGTAAACAGGGACCTAACAGGTAAACAGGGACCTAACAGTATCGATACAGGTAAACAGGGACCTAACAGGTAAACGGGGACCTAACAGGTAAACGGGGACCTAACAGGTAAACGGGGACCTAACAGGTAAACAGGGACCTAACAGGTAAACAGGGACCTAACAGGTAAACGGGGACCTAACAGTATCGATACAGGTAAACAGGGACCTAACAGTATCGATACAGGTAAACAGGGACCTAACAGGTAAACAGGGACCTAACAGGTAAACAGGGACCTAACAGGTAAACAGGGACCTAACAGGTAAACAGGGACCTAACAGGTAAACAGGGACCTAACAGTATCGATACAGGTAAACAGGGACCTAACAGGTAAACAGGGACCTAACAGTATCGATACAGGTAAACAGGGACCTAACAGGTAAACAGGGACCTAACAGGTAAACAGGGACCTAACAGGTAAACAGGGACCTAACTGTATCGATACAGGTAAACGGGGACCTAACAGGTAAACAGGGACCTAACAGGTAAACAGGGACCTAACTGTATCGATACAGGTAAACAGGGACCTAACAGGTAAACGGGGACCTAACAGGTAAACGGGGACCTAACAGGTAAACAGGGACCTAACAGTATCGATACTGGTAAACGGGGACCTAACAGGTAAACGGGGACCTAACAGGTAAACGGGGACCTAACAGGTAAACGGGGACCTAACAGGTAAACGGGGACCTAACAGGTAAACAGGAACTTATTACTCGATAATTGATGTTACTCTGAAGCTGTAAGTAGTTAATAAAAAGACAAGTGGCTATAAGGTATTACTCTGTGGGTGTAATGGTGTCAGTATGTTCCTTGGCCTCCTCTTCTTCCTCCTCCTCCTCATCACTGCTGTCCTGGAAACGAGGGTCCACCTGCCATGACACCTTGGCCCCCTTGAGCGTCTCGATACGGTACTCCTCTGGAGAGGGACAACCAGAGACAGATATAGACACTAAACTTGACGTCAAACATCGCGCCACTGCTGTGGGTACTGACAACTGGCAGGTGTGGGGCTAGGAGGGTCAGACCAGAGGGAAACCCAGTAATGGGCCATCACATGGTCATAAAAACGACTGGTCCTGTCTAATGAGATTGAACAGGGGAAGATGCCGTTTACAGAACGCCAAGACTTGACCGGCAAGAGCAAAGACAGCTGGTTACATTAAAAGAAAACGTAAACACACAACGCAAGTACAGTCCATTACCTTTTTCAGTGTTGGTTTCGGCTGCCGTGTCACCCCCAAAGAATGAGAACTTGAAGCCTGACGATGCCTCTTCCTCATTGGTTAATAGGTGAGATGACACCATCACTGGATCTACTGCCATAGGCTGACTGGTCTCTTCCTCTTCTTTATCCCAGGCCACATTCTTCTCCTCCTCCTCGGTTTTCTCCTCCTTGGAGATTCCAAACACCTCCTTCATATCCATGGACACATCGTAATACATCTCCCCGGAGACCTCTGGCAGCTTCTCAGCCTCCTTCCGCTTCTTCTTCTTTGCCAGTTTACTGTGATTAACACACGGGACAAGAACAACTTAGTAAAACATGTACCTCACCTTCCTACCGTACCTCACCCTTCCTACCGTACCTCACCCTTCCTACCGTACCTCACCCTTCCTACCGTACCTCACCCTTCCTACCGTACCTCACCCTTCCTACCGTACCTCACCCTTCCTACCGTACCTCACCCTTCCTACCGCACCGCACCTCACCTTCCTACCGCACCTCACCTTTCTACCGTACCTCACCTTCCTACCGCACTGCTGCACCATACCTCACCTTCCTACCGCACCTCACCTTTCTACCGTACCTCACCTTCCTACCGCACCGCTGCACCATACCTCACCTTCCTACCGCACCTCACCTTTCTACCGTACCTCACCTTCCTACCGCACCGCTGCACCATACCTCACCTTCCTACCATACCTCACCTTCCTACCGTACCTCACCTTCCTACCGCACCGCTGCACCATACCTCACCTTCCTACCATACCTCACCCTTCCTACCGCACCTCACCTTCCTACCGCACCGCTGCACCATACCTCACCTTCCTACCATACCTCACCCTTCCTACCGCACCTCACCTTCCTACCGTACCTCACCTTCCTACCGCACCGCTGCACCATACCTCACCTTCCTACCGCACCTCACCTTTCTACCGTACCTCACCTTCCTACCGCACCGCTGCACCATACCTCACCTTCCTACCATACCTCACCTTCCTACCGTACCTCACCTTCCTACCGCACCGCTGCACCATACCTCACCTTCCTACCATACCTCACCCTTCCTACCGCACCGCTGCACCATACCTCACCTTCCTACCATACCTCACCCTTCCTACCGCACCTCACCTTCCTACCGCACCGCTGCACCATACCTCACCTTCCTACCATACCTCCCCCTTCCTACCGCACCTCACCTTCCTACCGCACCTCACCTTCCTACCGCACCGCTGCACCATACCTCCCCCTTCCTACCATACCTCCCCCTTCCTACCGCACCTCACCTTCCTACCGCACCTCACCTTCCTACCGCACCGCTGCACCATACCTCACCTTCCTACCATACCTCACCCTTCCTACCGCACCTCACCTTCCTACCGCACCGCTGCACCATACCTCATCTTCCTACCATACCTCCCCCTTCCTACCGCACCTCACCTTCCTACCCCACCTCACCTTCCTACCGCACCGCTGCACCATACCTCACCTTCCTACCATACCTCACCCTTCCTACCGCACCTCACCTTCCTACCGCACCTCACCTTCCTACCGCACCGCTGCACCATACCTCACCTTCCTACCATACCTCACCCTTCCTACCGCACCTCACCTTCCTACCGCACCGCTGCACCATACCTCACCTTCCTACCATACCTCCCCCTTCCTACCGCACCTCACCTTCCTACCGCACCTCACCTTCCTACCGCACCGCTGCACCATACCTCACCTTCCTACCATACCTCACCCTTCCTACCGCACCTCACCTTCCTACCGCACCGCTGCACCATACCTCACCTTCCTACCATACCTCACCCTTCCTACCGCACCTCACCTTCCTACCGCACCTCACCCTTCCTACCGCACCTCACCCTTCCTACCGCACCTCACCTTCCTACCATACCTCACCCTTCCTACCGCACCTCACCTTTCTACCGCACCTCACCCTTCCTACCGCACCTCACCCTTCCTACCGCACCTCACCCTCCTACCGCACCTCACCCTCCTACCGCACCTCACCCTTCCTACCGCACCTCACCCTTCCTACCGCACCTCACCCTTCCTACCGTACCTCACCCTTCCTACCGTACCTCACCTTCCTACCGTACCTCACCGCTGCACCTACTCTATGTTTTTATGATATCCAAATAGGTAGTTACAGTCTTGTCTCATCGCTGCAACTCTCGAACGGACTCGGGAGAGGCGAAGGTCGAGAGCCGTGAGTCCTCCGAAATACAACCCAACCAAGCCGCACTGCTTCTGACGCACTGTGCTCGCTTAACCCCGGGAAGCCAGCTGAACCAATGTCTCGGAGGAAACACAGTACACCTGGCGACCGTGTCAGCGTGCACTGCGTCCGGCCCCGCCACAGGAGTCGCTGTTGCGCGATGGGACAAGAACATCCCGTCCGGCCAAACCCTCCCCTAACCCGGGCGATGCTAGGACAATTGCGTACCGCCTCATGGGTCTCCAAGTTGCGGCTGGCTGCGACACAGACTAGTATCGAAACCGGGTCTGTAGTGACGCCTCTAGCACTGCAGTGCAGTGTCTTAGACCGCTGCGCCACTCAGGAGGCCCCATGTACCTTACATTATTTAGTTTGTACAAGGATGACGTTAAAAGGCAGGCTAATGTGTGCGTTGTAGTCTGGCTAATGTGTGCGTAGTAGTCTGGCTAATGTGTGCGTAGTAGTCTGGCTAATGTGTGCGTTGTAGTCTGGCTAATGTGTGCGTAGTAGTCTGGCTAATGTGTGCGTAGTAGTCTGGCTAATGTGTGCGTAGTAGTCTGGCTAATGTGTGCGTAGTAGTCTGGCTAATGTGTGCGTAGTAGTCTGGCTAATTTGTGCGTAGTAGTCTGGCTAATGTGTGCGTAGTAGTCTGGCTAATGTGTGCGTAGTAGTCTGGCTAATGTGTGCGTAGTAGTCTGGCTAATGTGTGCGTAGTAGTCTGGCTAATTTGTGCGTAGTAGTCTGGCCAATTTGTGCGTAGTAGTCTGGCTAATTTGTGCGTAGTAGTCTGGCGAATTTGTGCAAGGAATCACTGTTTGTACATACAGGAAACTTTTGCCATGAAAACATTTGACTTCATCTAAAAGAAAATGCATAAAGGGCTTTTTGGTCCAGCTCTACAAATCACATTTCCTGATTTTCCTTTTGTTACTACGACAACGGGCTCTTCGTTCTGATGAAGCGGCTACCTGTCTTTCTTGGGCTTGTCATTCTTAGTTTCAAAAGCAACGTGCTCCTCGTTGGTTGGGTCATACTGCAACGCTGAGATATCTCTGCAACAACAGAAAAAAGCATTACAACATTAAACAAGCTGTGAAAATCCAAAAACATCAGAAATGAGGAACAAGAACATTTGACGTGCATCAGAAACCAGGGCCCCCATAGTGCACTACTGTTGACCGGGGGCCCCCATAGTGCACTACTGTTGACCGGGGGCCCCCTAGTGCACTACTGTTGACCGGGGGCCCCCATAGTGCACTACTGTTGACCGGGGGCCCCCATAGTGCACTACTGTTGACCGGGGGCCCCCTAGTGCACTACTGTTGACCGGGGGGCCCCCTAGTGCACTACTGTTGACCGGGGGGCCCCCATAGTGCACTACTGTTGACCGGGGGGCCCCCATAGTGCACTACTGTTGACCGGGGGGCCCCCATAGTGCACTACTGTTGACCGGGGGGCCCCCATAGTGCACTACTGTTGACCGGGGGGCCCCCATAGTGCACTACTGTTGACCGGGGGGCCCCCATAGTGCACTACTGTTGACCGGGGGGCCCCCATAGTGCACTACTGTTGACCGGGGGGCCCCCATAGTGCACTACTGTTGACCGGGGGGCCCCCATAGTGCACTACTGTTGACCGGGGGGCCCCCATAGTGCACTACTGTTGACCGGGGGGCCCCCATAGTGCACTACTGTTGACCGGGGGGCCCCCATAGTGCACTACTGTTGACCGGGGGGCCCCCATAGTGCACTACTGTTGACCGGGGGGCCCCCATAGTGCACTACTGTTGACCGGGGGGCCCCCATAGTGCACTACTGTTGACCGGGGGGCCCCCATAGTGCACTACTGTTGACCGGGGGCCCCCATAGTGCACTACTGTTGACCGGGGGCCCCCATAGTGCACTACTGTTGACCGGGGGCCCCCATAGTGCACTACTGTTGACCGGGGGCCCCCATAGTGCACTACTGTTGACCGGGGGCCCCCATAGTGCACTACTGTTGACCGGGGGCCCCCATAGTGCACTACTGTTGACCGGGGGCCCCCATAGTGCACTACTGTTGACCGGGGGCCCCCATAGTGCACTACTGTTGACCGGGGGCCCCCATAGTGCACTACTGTTGACCGGGGGCCCCCATAGTGCACTACTGTTGACCGGGGGCCCCCATAGTGCACTACTGTTGACCGGGGGCCCCCATAGTGCACTACTGTTGACCGGGGGCCCCCATAGTGCACTACTGTTGACCGGGGGCCCCCATAGTGCACTACTGTTGACCGGGGGCCCCCATAGTGCACTACTGTTGACCGGGGGCCCCCATAGTGCACTACTGTTGACCGGGGGCCCCCATAGTGCACTACTGTTGACCGGGGGCCCCCATAGTGCACTACTGTTGACCGGGGGCCCCCATAGTGCACTACTGTTGACCGGGGGCCCCCATAGTGCACTACTGTTGACCGGGGGCCCCCATAGTGCACTACTGTTGACCGGGGGCCCCCATAGTGCACTACTGTTGACCGGGGGCCCCCTAGTGCACTACTGTTGACCGGGGGCCCCCTAGTGCACTACTGTTGACCGGGGGCCCCCATAGTGCACTACTGTTGACCGGGGGCCCCCTAGTGCACTACTGTTGACCGGGGGGCCCCCATAGTGCACTACTGTTGACCGGGGGGCCCCCATAGTGCACTACTGTTGACCGGGGGCCCCCTAGTGCACTACTGTTGACCGGGGGCCCCCTAGTGCACTACTGTTGACCGGGGGGCCCCCTAGTGCACTACTGTTGACCGGGGGGCCCCCATAGTGCACTACTGTTGACCGGGGGGCCCCATAGTGCACTACTGTTGACCGGGGGTCCCCCATAGTGCACTACTGTTGACCGGGGGGCCCCATAGTGCACTACTGTTGACCGGGGGTCCCCCATAGTGCACTACTGTTGACCGGGGGCCCCCATAGTGCACTACTGTTGACCGGGGGCCCCCTAGTGCACTACTGTTGACCGGGGGCCCCCTAGTGCACTACTGTTGACCGGGGGGCCCCTAGTGCACTACTGTTGACCGGGGGGCCCCTAGTGCACTACTGTTGACCAGGGGGCCCCATAGTGCACTACTGTTGACAAGGGGGCCCCATAGTGCACTACTGTTGACCAGGGGGCCCCATAGTGCACTACTGTTGACCAGGGGGCCCCATAGTGCACTACTGTTGACCGGGGGTCCCCCATAGTGCACTACTGTTGACCAGGGGCCCCCCTAGTGCACTACTGTTGACCAGGGGCCCCCTATATAGGGCACAGGGTACCATTTCAGACACCGTTCTAACATAGTGACATGAACTCCAGTGAATTCTGACTGACCTGAACGTCTTGCCCTTGGCTGTAGGTTTATTAGGGTCAGATGGTTTTACGTTGATGTTCAGGAGACTATTTAAGATGTCTAGACTTTTCTTCTTCTCCTCCACCAGCTCGCACTCTTTCTCCGGCTGAGACAACTCTATCTCTGTCGAGGAAAATATAAAAAAAAAAGGAGTAAACAAATCAAAAGGTACTGAGAAAAAAAATAAAATAAAAAGGCAGTGTCTGGAGAGGGTTTAGGAATGGGGCCTAAAGAGAACGAACGCGCCAATAGGAGAGTTGATCAGCCTCACCTGGTTCCTCGTCATCGCTGTCAATAAACCTGTGATCCATCTGGAATCGCTCATCCGTTCCAAACCTCGACTGCAGCTTCATGAGCTACAAACAATTTAATTCATAAAACAGTTAGTAAGTTAAGATGATAATAAGGTGGTAAATAACACATATACGTGACTGAATATGCTGTTTGCTAACAAGTTCTTGTTAAGTTGTTTTTGATCAAAGTGTCTGTTAAATGACCATTTTCTCATTATTACGTCGGCTATTTATATTGTTACAGATCAGACGCCCTTATCCAGAGAGACTTACAGTTGTCAACAATAGAACGTCAACAGTTAGCCAGACGCCGCCCCCCCCCCCCCCCCCCCCCCCCCCAAAAAAATACAACAAGTAAAAATAATGTAAATCTCTCTGGATAAGAGCATCTGCTAAATGACAAAAATGTAAATGACAAAAAATGTAAATAACCCGAGAATAGGGTGTCATTCCAGACGTAGGCACTGACTGATGTCACCAGCCTGAAACGTGTCTAATGTCAGGCTAATGTCAGTCTAATGTCAGGCTAATGTCAACAGCCTGAAACGTGTCTAATGCCAGTCTAATGTCAGTCTAATGTCAGACTAATGTCAGTCTAATGTCACCAGCCTGAAACGTGTCTAATGTCAGTCTAATGTCAGGCTAATGTCAACAGCCTGAAACGTGTCTAATGTCAGTCTAATGTCCGTCTAATGTCACCAGCCTGAAACGTGTCTAATGTCAGGCTAATGTCAGTCTAATGTCAGTCTAATGTCAGTCTAATGTCAGTCTAATGTCAGTCTAATGTCAACAGCCTGAAACGTGTCTAATGTCAGGCTAATGTCAGTCTAATGTCAGGCTAATGTCAGGCTAATGTCAGGCTAATGTCAGGCTAATGTCAGGCTAATGTCAGGCTAATGTCAGGCTAATGTCAACAGCCTGAAATGTGTCTAATGTCAGGCTAATGTCAGGCTAATGTCAGGCTAATGTCAACAGCCTGAAATGTGTCTAATGTCAGGCTAATGTCAGTCTAATGTCAGGCTAATGTCAGTCTAATGTCAGGCTAATGTCAGGCTAATGTCAACAGCCTGAAATGTGTCTAATGTCAGGCTAATGTCAGGCTAATGTCAGGCTAATGTCAACAGCCTGAAATGTGTCTAATGTCAGGCTAATGTCAGTCTAATGTCAACAGCCTGAAACGTGTCTAATGCCAGTCTAATGCCAGTCTAATGTCAGACTAATGTCAGTCTAATGTCAGTCTAATGTCAGTCTAATGTCAGTCTAATGTCAGTCTAATGTCAGGCTAATGTCAACAGCCTGAAACGTGTCTAAAATGTCAGGCTAATGTCAGGCTAATGTCAACAGCCTGAAATGTGTCTAATGTCAGGCTACTGTCAGGCTAATGTCAACAGCCTGAAATGTGTCTGATGTCAGTCTATTGTCAGTCTATTGTCAGTCTATTGTCAGGCTAATGTCAGGCTAATGTCAGGCTAATGTCAGGCTAATGTCAACAGCCTGAAACGTGTCTATTGTCAGGCTATTGTCAGGCTATTGTCAGGCTAATGTCAGGCTAATGTCAGGCTAATGTCAGGCTAATGTCAGGCTAATGTCAGGCTATTGTC
Organism: Salvelinus fontinalis; assembly: GCF_029448725.1. Taxonomy (NCBI): domain Eukaryota; kingdom Metazoa; phylum Chordata; class Actinopteri; order Salmoniformes; family Salmonidae; genus Salvelinus; species Salvelinus fontinalis. The sequence goes on along the minus strand of NC_074682.1, from coordinate 59,647,718 downwards.
AGGCTATTGTCAGGCTATTGTCAGGCTAATGTCAGGCTAATGTCAGGCTAATGTCAGGCTAATGTCAACAGCCTGAAACGTGTCTAAAATGTCAGGCTAATGTCAACAGCCTGAAACGTGTCTAATGTCAGGCTAATGTCAGGCTAATGTCAACAGCCTGAAATGTGTCTAATGTCAGGCTAATGTCAGTCTAATGTCAACAGCCTGAAACGTGTCTAATGCCAGTCTAATGTCAGTCTAATGCCAGTCTAATGCCAGTCTAATGTCAGTCTAATGTCAGTCTAATGTCAGTCTAATGTCAGTCTAATGTCAGTCTAATGTCAGTCTAATGTCAACAGCCTGAAACGTGTCTAATGTCAGGCTAATGTCAATCTAATGTCAGGCTAATGTCAGGCTAATGTCAACAGCCTGAAACGTGTCTAAAATGTCAGGCTAATGTCAGGCTAATGTCAACAGCCTGAAATGTGTCTGATGTCAGTCTATTGTCAGTCTATTGTCAGACTAATGTCAGGCTAATGTCAGGCTAATGTCAGGCTAATGTCAGGCTAATGTCAGGCTAATGTCAGGCTAATGTCAGGCTAATGTCAGTCTAATGTCAATAGTCAGCGAGACAACTGTTGTAATACCAGCTCACCTTCGCTCCAGCTTTCCCTTCAAACTGAGGTTTAATCTTGAACCTGTCCCCATCTCTCTTCTCCTCATCATCATCTTCATCGTCGTCGTCGTCAAACAGGTTGCTGCCCGCCAGCTTCTCAGATTTCTGGAACAGGTAACAGCTAAATGAACGTGTGAAACAACCAACGAGCCTGATCTCAGATTACCAGCCTGGGTACAAGTCTGTTTGTGCCATCCTGCCACTCTTTGTGACACCAAACAGGGCAGTGATGGCACAATAAGACCGGTACCCAGGCTAGTCAAACAACAGATATGAGACCATGCTACCAATCATGTGTTTAGTATTGTAAATAAGACGTAACTGTTCAATAAAAACATTTCTTCGCAGGGTCGTAGGTTACGGATGTTATTTTGCCGTGGTTCAATGACTTTCATACTAGTTTATAGTTATAACCTTCGTCAAAAACCAAGTACCTTGTCTTTAAGGCCTGGTTTTCCATCACGAGAGTCTTCCTCATCAGACTGGCTGTTCTGGAACAGTTTCTTCTTGGGGTTGGGAGGTTCGGGGGAAGTCTGTTCTTCCTCATCTTCCTCATCAGAGCTGAACTTGATGTGGTGTTTCCCATTAGCAGCTGAATCCTGCTCAAAACACCATGACATGGGTGAGGAAAGTCTGACTAAATCATTTTTCTTATTTTGTTGAAATATTAGGTACAATTTTGTTTCTGGTGTCCTTTGACAGCTCTTTGGTCCTGGCCATAGTGGAGTTTGGAGTGTGACTGTTTGAGGTTGTGGACAGGTGTCTTTTATACCGATAGCAAGTTCAAACAGGTGCCATTAATACAGGTAACGAGTGGAGGACAGTGGAGCCTCTTAAAGAAGAAGTTACAGGTCTGTGAGAGCCAGAAATCTTGCTTGTTTGTAGGTGACCAAATACTTATTTTCCACCATAATTTGCAAATAAATAAATAAAAAATCCTACAATGCGATTTTCTGGATTCCCCCCCCCCCATTTTGTCTGTCATAGTTGAAGTGTACCTATGATGAAAATTACAGGCCTCTCATCTTTTTAAGTGGGAGAACTTGCACAATTGGTAGTTGACTAAATACTTTTTTGCCCCACTGTATATATACACTCTCTATGTCCCTGGTATATATATACCCCCCGGACTATAGAGTACTATGTGTAAGATGTGTTGATATCATGACAGTGATCAACAAGCCAATAGCCACCCCCAGATAACAACGTAAGCAGCAATCACACTCCTTACTGGTGGCTCTGACCAGGAGAAGGGCCTTGTACTGTGTTGTTGACACTCGTATATGTGTATGTGACAGAGTGACATGCTACCAGTGACTTACCAGTTTAGCCAGAGCCTCCTGGATGAGCTTCTTCTGCAGTTCAACCTCCTTCTGTCTCTGTTCCTGAGCGGCTAGACGTTTCTGATTGTCCTGCTGCTGAGCATCTACCACCGCACTCTGGGGCTTCTTAGACACCTGCAACAAGTAATACATCATATACATCTACACTTTATTTAAAGTGCACTTATTTATTTAGCCTTTTATTTACCCAGGTAGGTTTGGCTACTGACATTAGAGATTAAAAACAAATACAAGTCAATAAAAGAACAGAGATACGCGAACAGAGAGAGCGCGAACAGAAAGAGAGAGAGAGAGAAGAGAGAGAACGCACACAGAGAGAGAAAACGAACACACAGAGGGAGAAAGAGCGAGCCCTGGTAGTAAACCCCAAAAATACTAAAATAATGATTTTCCAGAGAAGATCCAGATCTCAGGGAATTAGACCAAAGTTCTCAATTGGTACAAAATATATAGAGTACTGCACACACTACAATTACTTAGGTTTAAGTATATAGAGTACTGCACACACTACAATTACTTAGGTTTAAAAATAAGCTCAACTGGACCCCTTAATAAGCCAATGAATGAACTGAGAGAGAAAGCACACACTGGAGCCTCAGTCCCCTCATCCAGCTGGTCCTGAGTTCACTAACCTGTTCTACTAACACACTGGAGCCTCAGTCCCCTCATCCAGCTGGTCCTGGGGCTGAGTTCACTAACCTGTTCTACTAACACACTGAAGCCTCAGTCCCCCTCATCCAGCTGGTCCTGAGTTCACTAACCTGTTCTACTAACACACTGAAGTCTCAGTCACCTCATCCAGCTGGTCCCGAGTTCACTAACCTGTTCTACTAACACACTGAAGTCTCAGTCCCCTCATCCAGCTGGTCCTGAGTTCACTAACCTGTTCTACTAACACACTGAAGTCTCAGTCCCCTCATCCAGCTGGTCCTGAGTTCACTAACCTGTTCTACTAACACACTGAAGTCTCAGTCCCCTCATCCAGCTGGTCCTGGGGCTGAGTTCACAAACCTGTTTTACTAACACACTGAAGCCTCAGTCCCCTCATCCAGCTGGTCCTGGGGCTGAGTTCACTAACCTGTTCTACTAACACACTGAAGCCTCAGTCCCCCTCATCCAGCTGGTCCTGAGTTCACTAACCTGTTCTACTAACACACTGAAGCCTCAGTCCCCCTCATCCAGCTGGTCCTGAGTTCACTAACCTGTTCTACTAACACACTGAAGCCTCAGTCCCCCTCATCCAGCTGGTCCTGAGTTCACTAACCTGTTCTACTAACACACTGGAGCCTCAGTCCCCTCATCCAGCTGGTCCCGAGTTCACTAACCTGTTCTACTAACACACTGAAGCCTCAGTCCCCTCATCCAGCTGGTCCTGGGGCTGAGTTCACTAATCTGTTCTACTAACACACTGAAGCCTCAGTCCCCTCATTCAGCTGGTCCTGGTGCTGAGTTCACTAACCTGTTCTACTAACACACTGAAGCCTCAGTCCCCTCATCCAGCTGGTCCTGAGTTCACTAACCTGTTCTACTAACACACTGAAGCCTCAGTCCCCTCATCCAGCTGGTCCTGGGGCTGAGTTCACTAATCTGTTCTACTAACACACTGAAGCCTCAGTCCCCTCATCCAGCTGGTCCTGGTGCTGAGTTCACTAACCTGTTCTACTAACACACTGAAGCCTCAGTCCCCTCATCCAGCTGGTCCTGAGTTCACTAACCTGTTCTACTAACACACTGAAGCCTCAGTCCCCTCATCCAGCTGGTCCTGAGTTCACAAACCTGTTCTACTAACACACTGAAGCCTCAGGACCAGAACATCCAATCAATCAGAATAAAACAAATTACAACAGTCAAAACAAAACTACATTGCTTATTGGGAAACACAAGCACAAAGCAAAATTCAGTGCTATCTGTCCCTAAATCGACAGTACACCGTGGCTAACTATTTGACTATGGTTACTGATCAAAACCTTAGAAAAACCTTGACAAAGTACAGGCTCAGTGAGCACAGCCTTGCCATTGAGAAGGGTAGACACAGGAAAACCTGGCTCCCTGTAGAGGAAAGGCTGTGCAACCACTGCACAACAGCAGAACCTGAGACGGAGCTGCATTTCCTGACAAAATGTCAAAAATATAAACAATCAGTGTCATTTCCCCAAATTTGAAACCCTTAAAAGGTTTCAAAGACCTCTCTGATGAGAATAGGCTACCCGTCCTGTTGGGGGAGGACGCAGAGAGCTGTGGGTTGGCAGCGCACTACATTGCTACCTGCCATAAGTTGAGGGACAGTGTCTGACAGACCAATCAACCTGCAATGTATGGTTATTTTGACCCTAGGTTATTGTTGTTACTGTTGTCCCGTTGACAATTTTGATTCTAATTTTTTTCCCATATTGTAAATATCCAAAGAAAGCTTTGGCAATTTGTACATTGTTAGTCATGCCAATAAAGCAAATTGAATTGAGAGAGCACAGAGAGAGCGAGAGAGAGTACAGAGAGCAAGAGAGCACAGAGAGAGCGAGAGAGTACAGAGAGCAAGAGAGCACAGAGAGCAAGAGAGAGAGAGCACAGAGAGCGAGAGCACAGAGAGCGAGAGAGAGAGCACAGAGAGCAAGAGAGAGCACAGAGAGCAAGAGAGAGCACAGAGAGCAAGAGAGAGCACAGAGAGCACAGAGAGAGCACAGAGAGAGCACAGAGAGAGCACAGAGAGAGCAAGAGAGAGCACAGAGAGCAAGAGAGAGCACAGAGAGCAAGAGAGAGCACAGAGAGCAAGAGAGAGCACAGAGAGCAAGAGAGAGCACAGAGAGCGAGAGAGAGCACAGAGAGCGAGAGAGAGCACAGAGAGCGAGAGAGAGCACAGAGAGCGAGAGAGAGCACAGAGAGCGAGAGAGAGCACAGAGAGCGAGAGAGAGAGCACAGAGAGCGAGAGAGAGAGCACAGAGAGCGAGAGAGAGAGCACAGAGAGCGAGAGAGAGAGCACAGAGAGCGAGAGAGAGAGAGCACGGAGAGCGAGAGAGAGAGAGCAAGAGAGAGAGAGCACAGAGAGCAAGAGAGAGAGAGCACAGAGAGCAAGAGAGAGAGAGCACAGAGAGCAAGAGAGAGAGAGCACAGAGAGCGAGAGAGAGAGAGCACAGAGAGCGAGAGAGAGCACAGAGAGCGAGAGAGAGCACAGAGAGCGAGAGAGAGCGAGAGAGAGCACAGAGAGCGAGAGAGAGCACAGAGAACAAGAGAGAGCACAGAGAACAAGAGAGAGCACAGAGAGCAAGAGAGAGCACAGAGAGGGAGAGCACAGAGCGAGCGAGAGAGAGAGCACAGAGAGCGCGAGAGAGAGAGCACAGAGAGCGCGAGAGAGAGAGCGCGAGAGAGAGAGCACAGAGAGCAAGAGAGAGAGAGCACAGAGAGCAAGAGAGAGAGAGCACAGAGAGCAAGAGAGAGAGAGCACAGAGAGCAAGAGAGAGAGAGCACAGAGAGCAAGAGAGAGAGAGCACAGAGAGCAAGAGAGAGAGAGCACAGAGAGCGAGAGAGAGAGAGCACAGAGAGCGAGAGAGAGCACAGAGAGCGAGAGAGAGCACAGAGAGCGAGAGAGAGCACAGAGAGCGAGAGAGAGCGAGAGAGAGCACAGAGAGCGAGAGAGAGCACAGAGAACAAGAGAGAGCACAGAGAACAAGAGAGAGCACAGAGAGCAAGAGAGAGCACAGAGAGGGAGAGCACAGAGCGAGCGAGAGAGAGAGCACAGAGAGCGCGAGAGAGAGCACAGAGAGCGCGAGAGAGAGAGAGCACAGAGAGCGCGAGAGAGAGAGCGCGAGAGAGAGAGCACAGAGAGCAAGAGAGAGAGAGCACAGAGAGCAAGAGAGAGAGAGCACAGAGAGCAAGAGAGAGAGAGCACAGAGAGCAAGAGAGAGAGCACAGAGAGCAAGAGAGAGAGCACAGAGAGCAAGAGAGAGAGCACAGAGAGCAAGAGAGAGAGAGGAGGGAGCACAGAGAGCAAGAGAGGGAGAGAGCACAGAGAGCAAGAGAGGGAGAGAGAGGAGGGAGCACAGAGAGAGAGAGAGCACAGAGAGCAAGAGAGAGCACAGAGAGCAAGAGAGAGCACAGAGAGCACAGAGAGGGAGAGCACAGAGCGGGAGAGCACAGAGAGAGAGAGCACAGAGAGAGAGAGCACAGAGAGCGAGAGCACAGAGAGCGAGAGCACAGAGAGCGAGAGCACAGAGAGCGAGAGCACAGAGAGCGAGAGCACAGAGAGCGAGAGCACAGAGAGCGAGAGCACAGAGAGCGAGAGCACAGAGAGCGAGAGCACAGAGAGCGAGAGCACAGAGAGCGAGAGCACAGAGAGCGAGAGCACATACCTCAGCCTTCTGAGTCTTTTCAGCGGGTACACTCCTAGAGGCGCTAGGCTCCGACTCCAGACTGGAGGAACCACTGCTGCTGCTGGATGTAGAGCTAGCCTCTGGGACACGCTTCTTCTCTGCCTTGGCTTTAGAAGTAGTTTTCAGTTTGAGGGCTGGTGCCTCGGTTGTATCTTCACTATCCGAGCTGCGGGGAGGACGAGTTGTACCTTTAGTTTCTGAGGGTTTTGTCACAGTCTTGACTAATCTGTCTTGTTTCTGTTTCTTTGTGGACGTCTCCGTTTTACCGTCCTCCTCAACTTGTCTTTTTAGACTGCGTTGTCCGGCACTTTGTGATGACGTGGCTAAGAGAACCTTGGTGCCCTGGAAAGCAGGAAGAGATGACGCATTCGTTTTCTTCTTCCCCTTCTTCTTCTTCTTCTCACTCACCTCGTCACTGTCGTCCTCTTCAAAGATGGCCGCCAGAATCTCCTCTGGTGTGTTTCCATTTCCTGTCTTAGCCAGCGGTACCGGAGCCTTAGAGGCAGTAACCCGGGGTTCTATTCCTAGCACCTCAGACACACGATTTGGTCCAGGTTGTTGTGAATCAGATCCCGGACCGTCGTCGTCGCTGTCCTTGTCCAAGCCTTTTAAAAATGATTCTCTAACCAGCTGCTGCAGATCGTCCAGTGAAAACTCTAACCTCTGACAGTTAGTAAACATGGCTTCGTATTCAGAATCGGCGCTAGCCTCAGATGTATCTTCATATGATTCGCTATCGTCAGATGATGATTCTGAAGGAGGGGTCTTCTTTTTAGAGGCAAACTTCTTGCCGGGCTTTTGGGCTTTTGAAGAGTGAGATTCACTCTCTTCTTCCGAATCATCATCAGATTCTGAAGGGCTGGTGGATTTCTCAATAGCCTTTTTCTTAGGGAGGACGTTATAAGTCTTTTTGGCTTTTGAAGAGTTGGATTTCTCACTCTCTTCTTCCGAGTCATCATCCTCACTATCACTCTCTGACGAAGGGGCCTTCTTTACAGGGAAGACTTTCTTTACAGCCTTTTTGGGGAGGACTTTGTTAGCCTTTTTCTCTTTAGTTCTGTCTGTTTCCAGGTTGTTGGTTTGCTTATTCACCTCAGCTTTCTCCTGTGTTTTCCTGACCTCAGGCAGTTGGTCCTGCTTGGTACCGCTGGGTGTTTTCCTGGAGTTGAGGATCTCATCCGTATCAGCGGAGTCATAATCCTCCTCGTTCTTCCCAGAAGACTCACCTGGAAGCTGGCAGACATCTTTAATCCTGTGCTGCGTAAAGAATGTTCTGGGTATGTAGTTATCGCCTACCACCACCAAGTCATCTTCATCCTCGTCTACTACTGGGCCGTCCGCCGGTGCACTCCGCTGTGCCAACATCCTAATGTCACCGTCTGAGTCATCGCCACTGTCAAAAACACACACAGAGGTTTGTGTGTGGAATTTCTTAGAGACCGGTGTCTGTTTAGGTTTATTTGGAGGTCTGGTTTCTCCCTTAGACTTCAGAACCGTTGAACCTTTCTCCGAGGTACCACAGGACTTCACACTGTCGGACTGTCCGTTCGCAACGACTTGGTTCGTCGTTCCAACTTTCTTCTTTTTAGCGGGTGGTGTTTTTTTCTGTGGTGGGAACTCTCCTCTTCTCTTCTTGCTGATGTCGTCGTCTCCGCCTGACATTTCCCACGTTAGTTGGGACACGGGCGTCGGGTCTAGGACCTCAGCTGAACTCTCTAGTCTCTTGATGTTGTGGCTGTGTTTCGACGGATCATACTTGATGAAGTGATACCGGAGTCAAGGGGAACTAACATTCTGTTTTTGTGACAATTCAAATAAATAAATATTTGTCACATGCGCCGAATACAACAGGTGTAGGTAGACCTTTACCGTGAAATGCTTACTAACAAGACCTTAACCAACAATGCAGACTATTTTTTACAAAGAAATACTTCCTAAGAAAAGTTATAATTAAAAGAAAAACTATAACAAAGCTATATACAGGGGGTACCGGTACTGAGTCAATGTGGAGGCTATATACAGGGGGGTACCGGTACTGAGTCAATGTGGAGGTTATATACAGGGGGCACCGGTACCGAGTCAATGTGGAGGCTATATACAGGGGGTACCGGTACCGAGTCAGTGTGGAGGTTATATACAGGGGGTACCGGTATCGAGTCAGTGTGGAGGCTATATACAGGGGGTACCGGTACCGAGTCAATGTGGAGGCTATATACAGGGGGTACCGGTACAGAGTCAGTGTGGAGGTTATATACAGGGGGTACCGGTATCGAGTCAGTGTGGAGGCTATATACAGGGGGTACCGGTACCGAGTCAGTGTGGAGGTTATATACAGGGGGTACCGGTACTGAGTCAGAGTGGAGGTTATATACAGGGGGTACCGGTACTGAGTCAGTGTGGAGGTTATATACAGGGGGTACCGGTACTGAGTCAGAGTGGAGGTTATATACAGGGGGTACCGGTACCGAGTCAATGTGGAGGTTATATACAGGGGGTACCGGTACTGAGTCAGAGTGGAGGTTATATACAGGGGGTACCGGTACCGAGTCAGTGTGGAGGTTATATACAGGGGGTACCGGTACTGAGTCAATGTGGAGGTTATATACAGGGGGTACCGGTACTGAGTCAGTGTGGAGGTTATATACAGGGGGTACCGGTACAGAGTCAGTGTGGAGGTTATATACAGGGGGTACCGGTACAGAGTCAGTGTGGAGGTTATATACAGGGGGTACCGGTACTGAGTCAGTGTGGAGGTTATATACAGGGGGTACCGGTACTGAGTCAGTGTGGAGGTTATATACAGGGGGTACCGGTACAGAGTCAGTGTGGAGGTTATATACAGGGGGTACCGGTACAGAGTCAGTGTGGAGGTTATATACAGGGGGTACCGGTACAGAGTCAGTGTGGAGGTTATATACAGGGGGTACCGGTACTGAGTCAGTGTGGAGGTTATATACAGGGGGTACCGGTACTGAGTCAGTGTGGAGGTTATATACAGGGGGTACCGGTACAGAGTCAGTGTGGAGGTTATATACAGGGGGTACCGGTACAGAGTCAGTGTGGAGGTTATATACAGGGTGTTACGGTACAGAGTCAGTGTGGAGGTTATATACAGGGGGTACCGGTACCGAGTCAGCTCTTTTGTCTCGATCACATTGAGGCAGAGGTTGTTGTCCTGGCACCACGCGGCCAGGTCTCTGACCTCCTCCACGTAGGCCGTCTCATCGTTGTCTGTGATCAGGCCTAACACCTTCGGAAAATTTAATGGTGTTGGAGTCGTGCACTACCAAGCAGTAGTGGGTGAACAGGGAATACAGGAGGGGACTAAGCACGCCCCCCTGAGGGCCTCCTGTGTTGAGGATCAGCGTGGTGGATGTGTTGTTACCTACCTTCACCACCTGAGAGGTGGCCCCGTCAGGAAGTCCAGGATCCAGTTGCAGAGGGAGGTGTTTAGTCTCAGGGTCTTAACTTAGTGATTAGCTTTGTGGGCACTATGGTGTTGAACGCTGAGCTGTAATCAACGAACAGCTTTCTCACGGGTTTAAAACTATATTGACAACCATATCGAGAAGATAAGAATCTGTAAAAAAACAAACAAGCACCATCACTAAACGATGACCAGGCAACGAGACAAGATTTCTACTTTAACTACGGTTTTTTCCTCTCTCTACAGATTGGACCATAAAAAGGAAACTTGGGCGATTTTAAAAGGATATTTTGTTCCTTCCTTGGCACTTGAGATTAAGAACTGGGAGGACTCGTCCAAATTTACTCACAACCCAATCCTAGAAAAAAAAGAACAATAATTGAGAAATAACACAAAAAACATGGATGTTGAAAAAATACGACAGAACAGCCATTCAGTGCTGTGTGTATTCTCACTATTCTCTGGTACAGCACAATAATAACCTGGGTCTCAGAATGCTTTGCTTTGTATGACCATTGTCGCACCACATGACAATGACCATAGGAGTTGTCACAGTCAGTACAATTAGATCTGGCACCAGTCTAGTACAATAATAAAATACAGGCAAATATATCCACACACACACACACCCACACACACACCCCCACACACACACCGCCCCACACACACACACACACACACACACACACACACACACACACACACACACACACACACACACCTTGTGCCCAGGTATCTCTGTCCCAGGAACAGCTGCCTTCATATGGAAGTTCTCCACTCCCGCTTCCTTCATAGACTCCACTAGTTTCACTTTGTGGTTGACGATTGGTGACTTGATCTTCTCTGCTGCTTCATGACGCTCCTGAGATAATCTAGCAGTAGAAAACAACATACACATCAAATCAATCATACTGTGTACACAAAAGTTGGCCAACCCTCCTCTTGAGGACGGACACTTCCTGTAGGACTTAGGTCCAGATCTTATCTCTGTTCCCCTTCAGGATTTTGATTCGCTGAATGAAGTGTTTAATGAACAGGGCTGGAGCAAAAGCCTGCACACGTAGTAGCGCTCCAGAAGGCCGGTTGGCAACTTCTGATGTAGATACATCACGACGACACTTGTTCAGAAGATACCCAGGCCTACATTACGTTTGTAGTGAAACACAAATAGGAATATCCGTACTTCTGTAAGAAGGTTTCTCTGGCCTGCTCAATTTGTATTGTTCCACCTTTCCATTTGGTCTTGTTCAGCACAGTCATACCTAACAGGGACACAAAGACAGTTAGAAACATATCTGATTATCAGACGTATCAGAATGTGTATAACAGATTATGTTTGAGAGAGAATTTAATAAAAAGACACCTACATTTCTTAAAATCAGCATCAGTAATTTCTAAATTGATATATCCAAAGGTTTTATAAGGAACTCCTGTGGAAGAAGAACAGACAACACATCATTACAAATGACAGTAAAACTGCTGTGGAAATACAATCAAAGTCAGCACGGGGATTACCCCTACGAAGCTCCCCGTCATGTCAGCCCTACGAAGCTCCCCGTCATGTCAGCCCTACGAAGCTCCCCGTCATGTCAGCCCTACGAAGCTCCCCGTCATGTCAGCCCTACGAAGCTCCCCGTCATGTCTGCCCTACGAAGCTCCCCGTCATGTCTGCCCTACGAAGCTCCCCGTCATGTCAGCCCTACGAAGCTCCCCGTCATGTCAGCCCTACGAAGCTCCCCGTCATGTCAGCCCTACGAAGCTCCCCGTCATGTCAGCCCTACGAAGCTCCCCGTCATGTCAGCCCTACGAAGCTCCCCGTCATGTCAGCCCTACGAAGCTCCCCGTCATGTCAGCCCTACGAAGCTCCCCGTCATGTCAGCCCTACGAAGCTCCCCGTCATGTCAGCCCTACGAAGCTCCCCGTCATGTCAGCCCTACGAAGCTCCCCGTCATGTCAGCCCTACGAAGCTCCCCGTCATGTCAGCCCTACGAAGCTCCCCGTCATGTCAGCCCTACGAAGCTCACCGTCATGTCAGCCCTACGAAGCTCACCGTCATGTCAGCCCTACGAAGCTCCCCGTCATGTCAGCCCTACGAAGCTCCCCGTCATGTCAGCCCTACGAAGCTCCCCGTCATGTCAGCCCTACGAAGCTCACCGTCATGTCAGCCCTACGAAGCTCACCGTCATGTCAGCCCTACGAAGCTCACCGTCATGTCAGCCCTACGAAGCTCACCGTCATGTCAGCCCTACGAAGCTCACCGTCATGTCAGCCCTACGAAGCTCACCGTCATGTCAGCCCTACGAAGCTCACCGTCATGTCAGCCCTACGAAGCTCCCCGTCATGTCAGCCCTACGAAGCTCCCCGTCATGTCAGCCCTACGAAGCTCACTGTCATGTCAGCCCTACGAAGCTCACCGTCATGTCAGCCCTACGAAGCTCACTGTCACGTACCAATGTCAGCACGGGGATTATCCCTACGAAGCTCACTTTCACGTACCAATGTCAGCACGGGGATTATCCCTACGAAGCTCACAGTCACGTATGCAGGTATGACAGTGCGTGCGGGTATTTAAACAGTAATGTTCCGTTTCAGGGTATTACATAGAAGTGGGTGAGATTGGTACTCGGCCAGTGACTGTACCCATTTCAGCAGCTCGTTTTCCCGCGTTGGAATCCTCAATCGGAAGATGGTTCTGATGAAAAGGGCATTGTTTGCATTGCAGCGACCAATAAAGTATTACATCTAATTATTTGATGCTACCGCCCCCTTCTACGTTCAAACGAAACACTGATTCCATGTTGTGTCTCTCTTATCACATACACCTATCTGGTGTTTCACACCTGTTTGTCTAGCTAATCAGTCTGGCATTTGGGCAACATGCTGCAGTAGATGGGAAGTAGAAGGAAGCCTGAGCACCATGTATGATTTGGAGGGGGGCGGTAACATCAAACAATTAGATATAAATAATTTATTGGGCAACGCTCGGAGGTGAAAGTGACCTTTCCATCAGAACAGTCTACCTTCAGGATACCTTCCACCGCGGGCTACGTGCTGCTAAAAGAGGCACTGCTACGGGTCGGGGCATAACCGCAAAGTTGTTATTATAGAATTGCCCTTAGACTAATTTAATTAATGAAATACCTTCATCATCTCTCCTGGTCCTGAGTTCCACATCCTGGACATCACCAAATTTACCAAATCTGTCTTTCAGATCCTTTTGAGTGATGGTGTGGCTCAGGCCACCGATATATAGACGTTTCATGGTGACTAACTCCTCACGTTGACAGATCTGTCAAAGAGAACAAGGTAAAACGTATCAGCTAGCTAACTAAGTACAGTCCTGCATGGCTAAAGCTAGGTGCGAGACCGATTTCACTATCAACTCTAGCGGACTAAACCTCACTATCTTAAAAGTTGGTAAAGTTCATCATAAACTAACGGCGTGGAGCCGAGACCAGACTTTGTGGACTGTAGATCCGACTACATTAATTTGCCCAAGGTCAACACGTAAAATAAAAATGATGAAAGTCCCACATATGTTTGTCCTCTGTAGCTGCGTGCTTGTTTTTGTTTGCTGAAATCCATACTTTCGCAATAAAAGTTTATTAAAATAGAACCAACGACTGTTTGCATCATTACTTTTCAGCGCAAATGCCCGTGTTACAATTGAATCTCAACAAGGAAACAGTCGGTGGTCGTATTTGATTAACAAGCAACTACAAGAAGACAAACAGTTACAAGGTGGGCATTTAATACGTTTGTTTGTTTAAGTATTGACTTTGGGCGAACCGATGTAATCGGAGCTAGATTCCACAAAGCATGGCATCGGCTCCACGCCGTTAGTGAATTTCAGAAACTTCCTTTACCGTGGAGTTTAATCCGTTTATATCAACACCAAAAACAACAGTACGCGTTGACATAAGTACCTTGCTAACTGGACAAGTTCAACAAATTGAGGCAGAAATCCAAATGTGTAAAGTAACAGATTAAATGTGTTAATCGATCCGAAACGAATATATATATTCACAAACTGTTTACCTCAGTGTTGGAAATTCACACGCATCCAGATGGTGGTACACGAGTGGTACACGAGAAGATTCCGGCTACATTTGTGAACACATGTGTTTGATTCCGGAGTTTCATGGTTCCGCATTGTGTCGTCGGGACTCTGGGGTTGTATGTCGGGGACGTTGGCTTCTAAAAAAATCAAAAATCCTTATCACACAAGTATCATATCATTTAACTTCGCTATCTTGGTATTACCAATGTTTGTTGAGTTGACAAAACGTTATGCTCTTCTGAGATGTAATGTACCTCCGTTAATTTGAGTGTACGCAGATCCGTCCCACAAAATTATTCCGGAAGACAGAAATCGCGCGAAAGGTCTGTTTTGAACACAAGAGTATTTCAGAGGAGTCTGGGAGGTAAATTAGATCCACTTTGTCTTAAATCTGAGAAATATAGATGAGCTAGCTGTGTTCACTTAGCGAGTTCATCATGCTGAGTAACTAGTTCGCGTATCATTGATTAGATAAGTGTGATAGCTAGCTATATGACGGGATATTTATGAGAATAGCAAGCTATCTCTCTTCTTTGCCTTGCAAGAAGGTGCCACTCAAGCCCTTTGATTTCTTTGCAGAATGAAGAAGAATTTGGAAAATGTTTACGAGGCTCAAATCAAAGCACTCCAAGAAGAGATTGCAGCACTGCAAGGCCAACAGGACAAGAATGAGCGAGAGATTGCTATGAATCTTGGAGGAGGACGCATGCAAGATGCTCTGTGAGTTGATATTAGGACAGAATTCCTCAAACTCGGTCCGGGGCAGTGGTGGAAAAAGTACCCAATTGGTATACCTGAGTAAAAGTAAAGATACCTTAATAGAAAATGACTCAGGTAAAAGTGAAAGTCACCCAGTAAAATACAACTTCAGTAAAAGTCTAAAAGTATTTGGGTTTTAAATATACTTAAGTATCAAAAGTAAATGTAATTGCTAAAATATTCTTATAGTAAGTGTAAAAGTATAAGTCATTTAAAATTCCTTATTAAGCAAAGCAGATGGTACCATTTTCTTGTTTTAAAAATGTATGGATTGCCAGGGGCCACACTCCAACACTCAGACATAATTTACAGAAGATACCTTTTGTGTTTAGTGAGTCAGCCAGATCAGAGGCAGTAGGGATGACCGTGTGTTTTCTTGATTAAGCGTGTCAATTTTATAATTTTCCTGTCCTGCTAAGCATTCAAAATGTAATGAGTACTTTGGGTGTCAGGGAAAATGTATGGAGTAAAAAGTACATTACAAGTACAGTATTGAAGAAAAGTTGTCAAAAAAAAAAGAGTAAAGTACAGATACTCAAAAAAAAAGTAGTTAAGTTGTACTTTCAAGTATTTTTACTTAAGTACTTTACACCACTGATCCGGGGTCAAATTATTTGATTTATCAGAATCCCCATTAGCCGACGCAAATGGCGACAGCTTGTCTTACTGGGGTCCGACACATAACGAAAAATACATTGCAGACAAAATACTTTACCATTTACATACATTTAAAGACATGAACATGTAGTGTGTGTGTGCATCTATCAGTTCCACATACATGTCAGTACACACACACAACCAGCAGGTCACATGTCAGTACACACAACCAGTAGGTCACATGTCAGTACACACACACACAACCAGTAGGTCACATGTCAGTACACACACACACACAACCAGTAGGTCACATGTCAGTACACACACAGGCAACCAGCAGGTCACATGTCAGTACATACACATACAACCAGTAGGTCACATGTCAGTACACACAACCAGTAGGTCACATGTCAGTACATACACATACAACCAGTAGGTCACATGTCAGTACACACACATACAACCAGTAGGTCACATCTCAGTACACACACATACAACCAGTAGGTCACATGTCAGTACACACACATACAACCAGTAGGTCACATGTCAGTACACACAACCAGTAGGTCACATGTCAGTACACACAACCAGTAGGTCACATGTCAGTACATACAACCAGTAGGTCACATGTCAGTACATACACAGAACCAGTAGGTCACATGTCAGTAAATACACAGAACCAGTAGGTCACATGTCAATTCATACACAGAACCAGTAGGTCACATGTCAGTACATACACAGAACCAGTAGGTCACATGTCAGTACATACACAGAACCAGTAGGTCACATGTCAGTACACACACATACAACCAGTAGGTCACATGTCAGTACACACACATACAACCAGTAGGTCACATGTCAGTACACACAACCAGTAGGTCACATGTCAGTACATACAACCAGTAGGTCACATGTCAGTACATACACAGAACCAGTAGGTCACATGTCAGTACATACACAGAACCAGTAGGTCACATGTCAGTACATACACAGAACCAGTAGGTCACATGTCAGTACATACACAGAACCAGTAGGTCACATGTCAGTACATACACAGAACCAGTAGGTCACATGTCAGTACATACACAGAACCAGTAGGTCACATGTCAGTACATACACAGAACCAGTAGGTCACATGTCAGTACATACACAGAACCAGTAGGTCACATGTCAGTACATACACAGAACCAGTAGGTCACATGTCAGTACATACACAGAACCAGTAGGTCACATGTCAGTACATACACAGAACCAGTAGGTCACATGTCAGTACATACACAGAACCAGTAGGTCACATGTCAGTACATACACAGAACCAGTAGGTCACATGTCAGTACATACACAGAACCAGTAGGTCACATGTCAGTACATACACAGAACCAGTAGGTCACATGTCAGTACATACACAGAACCAGTAGGTCACATGTCAGTACATACACAGAACCAGTAGGTCACATGTCAGTACATACACAGAACCAGTAGGTCACATGTCAGTACATACACAGAACCAGTAGGTCACATGTCAGTACATACACAGAACCAGTAGGTCACATGTCAGTACATACACAGAACCAGTAGGTCACATGTCAGTACATACACAGAACCAGTAGGTCACATGTCAGTACATACACAGAACCAGTAGGTCACATGTCAGTACATACACAGAACCAGTAGGTCACATGTCAGTACATACACAGAACCAGTAGGTCACATGTCAGTACATACACAGAACCAGTAGGTCACATGTCAGTACATACACAGAACCAGTAGGTCACATGTCAGTACATACAACCAGTAGGTCACATGTCAGTACATACAACCAGTAGGTCACATGTCAGTACATACAACCAGTAGGTCACATGTCAGTACATACAACCAGTAGGTCACATGTCAGTACATACACACAACCAGTAGGTCACATGTCAGTACATACACAGAACCAGTAGGTCACATGTCAGTACACACACATACAACCAGTAGGTCACATGTCAGTACACACAACCAGTAGGTCACATGTCAGTACATACACAGAACCAGTAGGTCACATGTCAGTACATACACACAACCAGTAGGTCACATGTCAGTACATACACACAACCAGTAGGTCACATGTCAGTACACACACATACAACCAGTAGGTCACATGTCAGTACACACAACCAGTAGGTCACATGTCAGTACATACAACCAGTAGGTCACATGTCAGTACATACACAGAACCAGTAGGTCACATGTCAGTACACACACATACAACCAGTAGGTCACATGTCAGTACACACAACCAGTAGGTCACATGTCAGTACATACACAGAACCAGTAGGTCACATGTCAGTACATACACAGAACCAGTAGGTCACATGTCAGTACATACACACAACCAGTAGGTCACATGTCAGTACATACACAGAACCAGTAGGTCACATGTCAGTACATACACAGAACCAGTAGGTCACATGTCAGTACATACACAGAACCAGTAGGTCACATGTCAGTACATACACAGAACCAGTAGGTCACATGTCAGTACATACACAGAACCAGTAGGTCACATGTCAGTACATACACAGAACCAGTAGGTCACATGTCAGTACATACACAGAACCAGTAGGTCACATGTCAGTACATACACAGAACCAGTAGGTCACATGTCAGTACATACACAGAACCAGTAGGTCACATGTCAGTACATACACAGAACCAGTAGGTCACATGTCAGTACATACACAGAACCAGTAGGTCACATGTCAGTACATACACAGAACCAGTAGGTCACATGTCAGTACATACACAGAACCAGTAGGTCACATGTCAGTACATACACAGAACCAGTAGGTCACATGTCAGTACATACACAGAACCAGTAGGTCACATGTCAGTACATACACAGAACCAGTAGGTCACATGTCAGTACATACACAGAACCAGTAGGTCACATGTCAGTACATACACAGAACCAGTAGGTCACATGTCAGTACATACACAGAACCAGTAGGTCACATGTCAGTACATACACAGAACCAGTAGGTCACATGTCAGTACATACACAGAACCAGTAGGTCACATGTCAGTACATACACAGAACCAGTAGGTCACATGTCAGTACATACACAGAACCAGTAGGTCACATGTCAGTACATACACAGAACCAGTAGGTCACATGTCAGTACATACAACCAGTAGGTCACATGTCAGTACATACAACCAGTAGGTCACATGTCAGTACATACACACAACCAGTAGGTCACATGTCAGTACATACACAGAACCAGTAGGTCACATGTCAGTACACACACATACAACCAGTAGGTCACATGTCAGTACACACAACCAGTAGGTCACATGTCAGTACATACACAGAACCAGTAGGTCACATGTCAGTACATACACACAACCAGTAGGTCACATGTCAGTACATACACACAACCAGTAGGTCACATGTCAGTACACACACATACAACCAGTAGGTCACATGTCAGTACACACAACCAGTAGGTCACATGTCAGTACATACAACCAGTAGGTCACATGTCAGTACATACACAGAACCAGTAGGTCACATGTCAGTACACACACATACAACCAGTAGGTCACATGTCAGTACACACAACCAGTAGGTCACATGTCAGTACATACACAGAACCAGTAGGTCACATGTCAGTACATACACAGAACCAGTAGGTCACATGTCAGTACATACACACAACCAGTAGGTCACATGTCAGTACATACACAGAACCAGTAGGTCACATGTCAGTACATACACAGAACCAGTAGGTCACATGTCAGTACATACACAGAACCAGTAGGTCACATGTCAGTACATACACAGAACCAGTAGGTCACATGTCAGTACATACACAGAACCAGTAGGTCACATGTCAGTACATACACAGAACCAGTAGGTCACATGTCAATACATACACAGAACCAGTAGGTCACATGTCAGTACATACACAGAACCAGTAGGTCACATGTCAGTACATACACAGAACCAGTAGGTCACATGTTAGTACATACACAGAACCAGTAGGTCACATGTCAGTACATACACAGAACCAGTAGGTCACATGTCAGTACATACACAGAACCAGTAGGTCACATGTCAGTACATACACAGAACCAGTAGGTCACATGTCAGTACATACAACCAGTAGGTCACATGTCAGTACATACACAGAACCAGTAGGTCACATGTCAGTACATACAACCAGTAGGTCACATGTCAGTACATACACAGAACCAGTAGGTCACATGTCAGTACATACACAGAACCAGTAGGTCACATGTCAGTACATACACACAACCAGCAGGTCACATGTCAGTACATACACAGAACCAGTAGGTCACATGTCAGTACATACAACCAGTAGGTCACATGTCAGTACAGACAACCAGTAGGTCACATGTCAGTACAGACAACCAGTAGGTCACATGTCAGTACAGACAACCAGTAGGTCACATGTCAGTACATACAACCAGTAGGTCACATGTCAGTACACATACACACAACCAGTAGGTCACATGTCAGTACAAACAACCAGTAGGTCACATGTCAGTGTGACCCCACAATGCTGGCATTGCAAGCGCCATGCTCTCCCAACTGAGCCACACAGGACCAGTTAATTCATCTATGGTGGTGACGATGATGATGTTTCCCTAACACACAGGTTGGTCATGACAGGACAGAAGGAGACAGGGAAGAGAGACATCACAGCTCACCTGAAGGCTGAGATAATGGAGATGGAGGAAGAGCTCATCAGACAGACCAAGATGAATGGAATCGTTCTTCTCAACTGCTGTGTGAAGACTATGGAGAAAAGTAACTGTCATTCTTTAGAACTACTCCTTTGACTAGGGGTAGGACTAGGGGTAGGACTAGGGGTAGGACTAGGTCTACGACTCGGGGTAGGACTAGGAGTAGGACTAGGGGTAGGACTAGGGGTAGGACTACGACTCGGGGTAGGACTAGGGGTAGGACTAGGGGTAGGACTAGGGGTAGGACTAGGGGTAGGATTAGGGGTAGGGTTAGGGGTAGGACTAGGGGTAGGACTAGGGGTAGGACTAGGGGTAGGATTAGGGTTAGGGGTAGGGTTAGGGGTAGGACTAGGGGTAGGACTAGGGGTAGGACTAGGGGTAGGATTAGGGGTAGGGTTAGGGGTAGGACTAGGTCTACGACTGGGGGTAGGACTAGGTCTAGGGGTAGGATTAGGGGTAGGACTAGGTCTACGACTAGGGGTAGGATTAGGGGTAGGACTAGGTCTACGACTCGGGGTAGGACTAGGGGTAGAACTAGGGGTAGAACTAGGGGTAGGACTAGGGGTAGGACTAGGGGTAGGACTAGGGGTAGGATTAGGGGTAGGACTAGGGGTAGGATTAGGGGTAGGACTAGGGGTAGGACTAGGTCTACGACTAGGGGTAGGACTAGGTCTACGACTGGGGGTAGGTCTAGGGGTAGGTCTAGGGGTAGGACTAGGGGTAGGTCTAGGGGTAGGACTAGGTCTACGACTGGGGGTAGGACTAGGGGTAGGACTAGGTCTACGACTCGGGGTAGGACTAGGTCTACGACTCGGGGTAGGACTAGGTCTACGACTGGGGGTAGGACTAGGGGTAGGACTAGGTCTACGACTAGGGGTAGGACTAGGTCTACGACTAGGGGTAGGACTAGGTCTACGACTCGGGGTAGGACTAGGTCTACGTCTCGGGGTAGGACTAGGTCTATGACTAGGGGTAGGACTAGGGGTAGGACTAAGTCTACGACTAGGGGTAGGACTAGGTCTACAACTAGGGGAGGACTAGGGGTAGGACTAGGTCTACGACTAGGGGTAGAACTAGGTCTACGACTCGGGGTAGGACTAGGTCTACGACTCGGGGTAGGACTAGGTCTACGACTAGGGGTAGGACTAGGGGTAGGACTAAGTCTACGACTAGGGGTAGGACTAGGTCTACGACTAGGGGAGGACTAGGGGTAGGACTAGGTCTACGACTAGGGGTACGACTAGGTCTACGGGTAGGACTAGGTCTACGACTAGGGGTAGGATTTGGGGTAGGACTAGGGGTAGGACTAGGGGTAGGACTAGGTCTACGACTAGGGTAGGACTAGGTCTACGACTAGGGTAGGACTAGGGGTAGGACTAGGTCTACGACTAGGGGTAGGACTAGGGGTAGGACTAGGACTAGGGGTAAGACTAGGTCTACGACTAGGGGTAGGGGTAGAACTAGGTCTACGACTCGGGGTAGGACTAGGTCTACGACTCGGGGTAGGACTAGGTCTACGACTAGGGGTAGGACTAGGGGTAGGACTAAGTCTACGACTAGGGGTAGGACTAGGTCTACGACTAGGGGAGGACTAGGGGTAGGACTAGGTCTACGACTAGGGGTACGACTAGGTCTACGGGTAGGACTAGGTCTACGACTAGGGGTAGGATTAGGGGTAGGACTAGGGGTAGGACTAGGGTAGGACTAGGTCTACGACTAGGGTAGGACTAGGGGTAGGACTAGGGGTAGGACTAGGTCTACGACTAGGGGTAGGACTAGGTCTACGACTAGGGGTAGGACTAGGGGTAGGACTAGGACTAGGGGTAAGACTAGGTCTACGACTAGGGGTAGGGGTAGGTCTACGACTAGGGGTAGGACTAGGACTACGACTAGGGGTAGGACTAGGTCTACGACTAGGGTTAGGGGTAGGGTTAGGTCTACGACTCGGGGTAGGGTTAGGTCTACGACTAGGGGTAGGACTAGGTCTACAACTAGGGGTAGGACTAGGTCTACGACTAGGGGTAGGACTAGGTCTACAACTAGGGGTAGGACTAGGGGTAGGACTAGGTCTACGACTGGGGGTAGGACTAGGTCTAGGGGTAGGACTAGGGGTAGGACTAGGTCTACGACTAGGGGAGGACTAGGTCTACGACTAGGGGTAGGACTAGGTCTACGACTAGGTCTACGACTAGGGGTAGGACTAGGGGTAGGACTAGGTCTACGACTGGGGGGAGGACTAGGTCTAGGGGTAGGACTAGGTCTACGACTCGGGGTAGGACTAGGTCTACGACTAGGGGTAGGACTAGGTCTACGACTAGGGGAGGACTAGGTCTACGACTCAGGGTAGGACTAGGGGTAGGACTAGGTCTACGACTCGGGGTAGGACTAGGGGTAGGACTAGGTCTACGACTCGGGGTAGGACTAGGTCTACGACTCGGGGTAGGACTAGGTCTACAACTAGGGGTAGGACTAGGGGTAGGACTAGGACTACGAGTAGGGGTAGGGTTAGGTCTACGACTAAGGGTAGGACTAGGGGTAGGACTAGGGGTAGGGTTAGGTCTACGACTCGGGGTAGGACTAGGTCTACGACTCGGGGTAGGACTAGGTCTATGACTCGGGGTAGGGTTAGGTCTACGACTAAGGGTAGGACTAGGTCTACGACTAAGGGTAGGACTAGGTCTACGACTAAGGGTAGGACTAGGTCTACGACTAAGGGTAGGACTAGGTCTACGACTAAGGGTAGGACTAGGTCTACGACTAGGGGTAGGACTAGGTCTACGACTAGGGGTAGGTCTAGGGGTAGGACTAGGGGTAGGACTAGGTCTACGACTAGGGGTAGGACTAGGTCTAGGGGTAGGACTAGGGGTAGGACTAGGGTTTAAGATTAGGGGTAGAACTAGGTCTACAACTAGGGGTAGGACTAGGGGTAGGACTAGGTTTACGACTAGGGGTAGGACTAGGTCTAGGGGTAGGATTAGGGGTAGGACTAGGTCTACAACTAGGGGTAGGACTAGGTCTACGACTAGGGGTAGGACTAGGCAGTCCTGGTCCCAGAGTTAGTCGATCACTGAACTGGTCAGTCAGCTCAGTTGGTCAGATGTGGTGTCTGGTTGGAACAAAACCCTGCAGTATTGGCAGCACTCCAGGAACAGGGTTGTCTTCCCCCCTGGTCTATACAAAGATAAGGGCTCTATCTCAATGAATCTTTCCATGATTCCTCGTCTCCTTGCCGCCTCAACCTTATTGGAGGAGAAGGTTCAAAGCTCTCAGACTTTCTCTAATCTGTTTTGAGAAGGAGCCAAGGAGGTGAGGAGAGAGGATGCGAGGAATTGAAGAGACATGAATAGATTAAGAGCTAAAGTTTGGGGATATCTTTGTTATAATCTCATGTTTTTTCCCCTCTGCCCTCTTCTAAGGCAACAAGAAAATGGTGCAACAACACAGGTTGACGGGCCACTGCTCCTTCTTAGACTTCCAAGTGGAGTTTGAGCTCACTGATGTTCAGGTGAGAAGAATGTGTGGGAAGGCTATTCTGAACTATTGCCTCTGGGGGGGTGCTATTGAGCCAGAAGAGATCCCCTTAAAGGACCCCCCCCCCCCCCCCAGTCATTTTCTGTCCTAGAGAGGAAATGCACATTTAGGGGCAGGGTTCCGGTCTAAAATAACAGCTTCGACTGCTCCTACAGTTCTGCTTCGGAACTGCAGTTTAACTGACGATGGGTTCAGGTCAGGGCTTTGTGCAGGCCAGTCAAGTTGTTCCACATGGATCTCGACAAACTATTTCTGTGTGGACTTCGTTTTGTGCACTGAGGCATTGTCATGCTGAAACAGGAAAGGCCCTTCCCCAAAATGTTGCCACAAATTTGGAAGCACAGAATCGTCTAGAATGTCATTGTATGCTGTAGCGTTAAGATTTCCCTTCACTGGAACTAAGGGACCTGAACCCATGAAAAACATTATTCAATTATTCTTCTTCCACCAAACTTTACAGTTGGCACTATGCATTGGGGCAGGTAGCGTTCTCCTGGCATCCGCCAAACCCAGATTCGTCCGTCGGACTGCCAAATGGTGAAGCGTGATTCATCACTCCAGAGAACGTGTTTCCACTGCTCCAGAGTCCAATAGCGACGAGCTTTACACCCCTCCATCCAATGCTTGGCTTTGCGTATGATGATCATAGGTTTGTGTGTGTCTGCTCAGCCATGGAAACCCATTTCATGAAGCTGCCAACAATCAGTTATTGTGCTGACGTTGCTTCCAGAGACAGTTTGGAACTCGGTAGTTAGTGTTGCAACCGAGGACAGACAATTTTTACGCTTTACGCGCTTTAGCAGTCTAGTTTTGTAACTTTGTGGTGCCTACCATTTCGCTGCTGAGCTGTTGTTGTTCCTAGACATTTCCACTTCACAATAACAGCACTTACAGTTGACCGGGGGCAGCTCCAGCCAGGCAGAAATTTAACGAACCAGCTTGTTGAAAAGGTGACATCCTATGACGATGCCACGTTGAAAGTCACTGAGCTCTTCATTAAGGCCATTCTACTGCCAATGTTTGTTTATGGAGATTGCATGGCTGTGTGCTCAATTTTATACACCTGTCAGCAACGGGTGTGGCTGAAATAGCCAAATCCACTAATTTGAAGGGGTGTCCACATACTTTTGTATATTTTGTGGAGCTTTGTTATCTCCAATGTTTTGTCATCTTCCCTAAATAGCGGCCGTGAATCCGCCATAGAAATAGTAAGAAAGAATAAGATGAATCTCTAGTAATATGGATAACTATTGAAAGATGACTAATATGCATTTTTCTTACATTGAAATGGACACGGTGCAACCTTTGGTAGGTAGGCTGCTGGCAGACACGGTGCAACTTTGGTAGGTAGGCTGCTGGCAGACACGGTGCAACCTTTGGTAGGTAGGCTGCTGGCAGACACGGTGCAACCTTTGGTAGGTAGGCTGCTGGCAGACACGGAGCAACCTTTGGTAGGTAGGCTGCTGGCAGACACGGTGCAACCTTTGGTAGGTAAGCAGCTGGCAGACCCGGTGCAACCTTTGGTAGGTAGGCTGCTGGCAGACACGGTGCAACCTTTGGTAGGTAGGCTGCTGGCAGACCCGGTGCAACCTTTGGTAGGTAGGCTGCTGGCAGACCTGGTGCAACCTTTGGTAGGTAGGCTGCTGGCAGACCCGGTGCAACCTTTGGTAGGTAGGCGGCTGGCAGACACGGTGCAACCTTTGGTAGGTAGGCGGCTGGCAGACACGGTGCAACCTTTGGTAGGTAGGCTGCTGGCAGGTCTTGGCTGCGGTACAGCTGAACCAAGTCAGCCCGTGGTCATGGTTCTCACAAGGGGAAGTGAAATTATAGGCTACAATGACTTTGCTCGTGATCATGCACGCTGCAAATTACATATAACTAAGTTCCTTGAATTTTCTTTAGCGAGCTGCCTTTTCCTTATCTGGATACTTGTGGTTTCTAGCGAACCTTTCACAAATCAAAGCAGTGAAGCAAAACTTCCTGTGGTCAAAACCATTCATCTTGGGGTGACTGGGGGAGTGGGTTTGCAAAAATGCTATCGTATCGCACAATTATATCATTTTATAAAATGCCTTCAGAAAGTATTCAGACCCCTTGACTTTTTCCACATTTTGTTACGTTACAGCCTTATTCTAAAATTGATTCATCAATATATACACAATACCCCATAATGACATCACAATACCCCATAATGACATCACAATACCCCATAATGACATCACAATACCCCATAATGACATTACAATACCCCATAATGACATTACAATACCCCATAAGGACATCACAATACCCCATAAGGACATCACAATACCCCATAATGACATTACAATATCCCATAATGACAAAGCGAAGACAGGTTTTTAGAAAGTTTAGCAAAAATAAAAAATAAATAAATAAAAAAACATACCTTATTTACATAAGTATTCAGACCCTTTGCGATGAGACTCAAAATTGAGCTCAGGTGCATCCTGTTTCCATTGATCATCCTTGAGATGTTTCTACAACTTGATTGGAGTCCACCTGTGGTAAATTCAATTGATTGGACATGATTTGGAAAGGCACACACCTGTCTATATAAGGTCCCACAGTTGACAGTGCATGTCAGAGCAAAAACCAAGCCATGAGGTCGAAGGAATTATCCGTAGAGCTCCGAGACAGGATTGTGTCGAGGCACAGATCTGGGGAAGGGTACCAAAACATTTCTGCAGCATTGAAGGTCCCCAAGAACACAGAGGCCTCCATCATTCTTAAATGGAAGAAGTTTGGAACCACCAAGACTCTTCCTAGAGCTGACTGCCCGGCCAAACTGAGCAATTAGGGCAGAAGGGCCTTGGTCAGGGAAGTGACCAAGAACCCGATGGTCACTGACAGAGCTCCAGAGTTCCTCTATGGAGATGGGAGAACCTTCCAGAAGGACAACCTTCTCTGCAGCACTCCACCAATCAGGCCTTTATGGTTGAATGTCCAGGTGGAAGCCAATCCTCAGTAAAAGGCACGTGACAGCCCGCTTGGAGATTGCCAAAAGGCAGCTAAAGGACTCTCAGACCATGAGAAACAAGATTCTCTGGTCTGATGAAACCAAGACTGAACTCTTTGGCCTGAAAGCCAAGCGTCACGTCTGGAGGAACCCTGACACCATCGATACAGTGAAGCATGGCGGTGGCAGCATCATGCTGTGGGGATATTTTTCAGTGGCAGGGACTGGGAGACTAGTCAGGATCGAGGGGAAAGATGAACTGAGCAAAGTACAGCGAGATCCTTGATGAAAACCTGCACCAGAGTGCTCAGGACCTCAGACTGTTAAACCAGTTTGTAAAGTTACCCTGTATTGGAGTTCGATCCCAGGCTCAGGAGGCCAAGTAGACACAAGACTGTTTGGCTCATCTCAAGACAACCCTGTTCCTGGAGTGCTGCCAATACTGCAGGGTTTTGTTCAAACCAGGCACCACATCTGACCAACTGAGCTAACTGATCAGTTCAGTGATAGACTAAATTTAAACACACCTGGTCTTCCATGTTGGTTAACTCCAGGACCAGGACTGCCTAGTCCTACCCCTAGTCCTTTGCAAGCTGTTTCTGATTAATTAACAATGCCATGCTGGTTGGATGGTAACGTTCAAATACCCAGCCAGCCCTGAAACGAAATGTAGGTCGATAACAATTTCTACATCATATCATCGGGAAAGACACTTCAGTCACACAGATTTTTACAAAAGTGGGCAGTTCGATTTTGTCACGTCAAGCCCAAATATATCATACTTTGACTAAAACGATGATCTATTGCCTTAAATCATTGTGCTAAGTCATGGAAAACCTCTGGCCATCGTCTGTGAGCTCGAAAGGGTGGATATTTGCTGGTTTGGCCATTTTTTTAATTGACAGAAATAATGTCCAGAAGAAATAGCCTGTAGTAAGTAGACCTATATATCTTCCAAGGGTTGAATGGATGAACCTGTTATCTGCGGTCTTCAACACAAGGGGGCAGTGTAGATCTATATTTATGGCAGACTGAAGCAAGGGCATGGTGTCAACACAGGAAACAGACACATCACCCCTCAGTTCAGGGATTCTATGGCAGACTGAAGCAAGGGCATGGTGTCAACACAAGTTATGGCTATGGATGCTTTTAGACCAAACCAATGGATAACTGTCTAATACTGCTGGTTATGGATGCTTTTAGACCAAACCAATGGATAACTGTCTAATACTGCTGGTTATGGATGCTTTTAGACCAAACCAATGGATAACTGTCTAATACTGCTGGCTATGGATGCTTTTAGACCAAACCAATGGATAACTGTCTAATACTGCTGGTTATGGATGCTTTTAGACCAAACCAATGGATAACTGTCTAATACTGCTGGTTATGGATGCTTTTAGACCAAACCAATGGATAACTGTCTAATACTGCTGGTTATGGATGCTTTTAGACCAAACCAATGGATAACTGTCTAATACTGCTGGTTATGGATGCTTTTAGACCAAACCAATGGATAACTGTCTAATACTGCTGGTTGTGGATGCTTTTAGACCAAACCAATGGATAACTGTCTAATACTACTGGTTGTGGATGCTTTTAGACCAAACCAATGGATAACTGTCTAATACTGCTGGTTATGGATGCTTTTTGACAAAAGTCTGCTTTTGTTGAAAAAGTATCAGTTTAGTGTATCATATCATTTTATTATGATTGGCTGTAATTGATACCGTTTAAAGCTAACTGACGTCTTTGGCCTTCTCGTAGGAGGATACTACCCTGGTGAGGACGATCACTGACCTCAACATCGTCATGGACAGCACTGAGTTTAAGGACTTCAGTAAATTTGTGTCTGGGTAAGGCCATAATTTTGAAAAAATGTATTCCAACACGTCCCCGTTTTATTTTGTTTGACAGTTTTATTACTGTTGTAACACTCGCACTCGATCAATAGCGATCAATATCTTTACTGTCAGGGTATGAAGACACACTGTAGGCCGAACTACTTACCGGTGCAAGTCATTTGTAAATGGAAAATGTGAAACCCAGTAACGAGTTGTGATTGTTTAGCTCATCTTAGGACTCTACTAAACGCGTGTTTGCTTAGGACTCTACTAAACTCATGTTTGTTTAGGACTCTACTAAATGTGTGTTTGCTTAGGACTCTACTAAACGTGTGTTTGTTTAGGACTCTACTAAACGCGTGTTTGCTTAGGACTCTACTAAACGCGTGTTTGCTTAGGACTCTACTAAACGCGCGTTTGCTTAGGACTCTACTAAACGTGTGTTTGCTTAGGACTCTACTAAACGCGCGTTTGCTTAGGACTCTACTAAACGCGCGTTTGCTTAGGACTCTACTAAATGTGTGTTTGCTTAGGACTCTACTAAATGCGTGTTTGCTTAGGACTCTACTAAACGTGTGTTTGCTTAGGACTCTACTAAACGCGCGTTTGCTTAGGACTCTACTAAACGCGCGTTTGCTTAGGACTCTACTAAATGTGTGTTTGCTTAGGACTCTACTAAACGCGCGTTTGCTTAGGACTCTACTAAACGTGTGTTTGCTTAGGACTCTACTAAACGCGCGTTTGCTTAGGACTCTACTAAACGCGCGTTTGCTTAGAACTCTACTAAATGTGTGTTTGCTTAGGACTCTACTAAACGCGTGTTTGCTTAGGACTCTACTAAACGCGTGTTTGCTTAGGACTCTACTAAACGCGTGTTTGCTTAGGACTCTACTAAACGTGTGTTTGCTTAGGACTCTACTAAACGCACATTTGTTTAGGACTCTACTAAACGCGTGTTTGCTTAGGACTCTACTAAATGTGTGTTTGCTTAGGACTCTACTAAACAAGTGTTTGCTTAGGACTCTACTAAATGCGCGTTTGCTTAGGACTCTACTAAACGCGTGTTTGTTTAGGACTCTACTAAATGCGCGTTTGCTTAGGACTCTACTAAACGCGCATTTGCTTAGGACTCTACTAAATCTGTGTTTGCTTAGGACTCTACTAAACGCGTGTTTGCTTAGGACTCTACTAAACGTGCGTTTGCTTAGGACTCTACTAAACGTGCGTTTGCTTAGGACTCTACTAAACGTGTGTTTGCTTAGGACTCTACTAAACGCGCGTTTGCTTAGGACTCTACTAAACGCGCGTTTGCTTAGGACTCTACTAAACGCGCGTTTGCTTAGGACTCTACTAAACGAGCGTTTGCTTAGGACTCTACTAAACGCGCGTTTGAACATAACATTGAAACCGGGTCAGAGGGTTTGGTTCTGGCTAGTAGTCCCACTGCCCAGAAGGGTATACTACAAATAAGGATACATTTAGTTAGCCTGCTAACTTTGATTATCTACCAGAAATAACTGTGTTTTTTTGTTTTATTTAGAAAGCTTAGATATGTATTTTTGGTTGTTGAGTCAATGCCCATTTCAGGCTTATGTTTAAAAAAAAAAAGAAAAGAAAGTTAATTCAGAATATTTAGGTAAGTTAGCTGGTCAACTCATTGATCCTGTTTTGTAGTACCTTTACTCTGGTTGTAGACAGCTACAGGCTGTTTGAAGATCTAAAGACCAATCTGGTGTTCCCTAATGCCATTGTCATGCTATAGCTAGGTCTCTGTCATGCTATAGCTAGGTCTATGTCATGCTATAGCTAGGTCTATGTCATGCTATAGCTAGGTCTCTGTCATGCTATAGCTAGGTCTCTGTCATGCTATAGCTAGGTCTCTGTCATGCTATAGCTAGGTCTATGTCATGCTATAGCTAGGTCTCTGTCATGCTATAGTTAGGTCTCTGTCATGCTATAGCTAGGTCTCTGTCATGCTATAGCTAGGTCTCTGTCATGCTATAGCTAGGTCTATGTCATGCTATAGCTAGGTCTATGTCATGCTATAGCTAGGTCTCTGTCATGCTATAGCTAGGTCTCTGTCATGCTATAGCTAGGTCTCTGTCATGCTATAGCTAGGACTCTGTCATGCTATAGCTAGGTCTATGTCATGCTATAGCTAGGTCTATGTCATGCTATAGCTAGGTCTCTGTCATGCTATAGCTAGGTCTCTGTCATGCTATAGCTAGGTCTCTGTCATGCTGTAGCTAGGTCTCTGTCATGCTGTAGCTAGGTCTCTGTCATGCTATAGCTAGGTCTCTGTCATGCTATAGCTAGGTCTCTGTCATGCTATAGCTAGGACTCTGTCATGCTATAGCTAGGTCTATGTCATGCTATAGCTAGGTCTCTGTCATGCTATAGCTAGGTCTCTGTCATGCTATAGCTAGGTCTATGTCATGCTATAGCTAGGTCTCTGTCATGCTATAGCTAGGTCTCTGTCATGCTATAGCTAGGTCTCTGTCATGCTATAGCTAGGTCTCTGTCATGCTATAGCTAGGTCTCTGTCATGCTATAGCTAGGTCTCTGTCATGCTATAGCTAGGTCTCTGTCATGCTGTAGCTAGGTCTCTGTCATGCTGTAGCTAGGTCTCTGTCATGCTATAGCTAGGTCTCTGTCATGCTGTAGCTAGGTCTCTGTCATGCTGTAGCTAGGTCTCTGTCATGCTGTAGCTAGGTCTCTGTCATGCTGTAGCTAGGTCTCTGTCATGCTGTAGCTAGGTCTCTGTCATGCTATAGCTAGGTCTCTGTCATGCTATAGCTAGGTCTCTGTCATGCTATAGCTAGGTCTCTGTCATGCTATAGCTAGGTCTATGTCATGCTATAGCTAGGTCTATGTCATGCTATAGCTAGGTCTATGTCATGCTATAGCTAGGTCTATGTCATGCTATAGCTAGGTCTCTGTCATGCTATAGCTAGGTCTCTGTCATGCTATAGCTAGGTCTCTGTCATGCTATAGCTAGGTCTCTGTCATGCTATAGCTAGGTCTCTGTCATGCTATAGCTAGGTCTATGTCATGCTATAGCTAGGTCTCTGTCATGCTATAGCTAGGTGTCTGTCATGCTATAGCTAGGTCTCTGTCATGCTGTAGCTAGGTCTCTGTCATGCTGTAGCTAGGTCTCTGTCATGCTGTAGCTAGGTCTATGTCATGCTGTAGCTAGATCTCTGTCATGCTGTAGCTAGGTCTCTGTCATGCTATAGCTAGGTCTATGTCATGCTATAGCTAGGTCTATGTCATGCTATAGCTAGGTCTCTGTCATGCTATAGCTAGGTCTATGTCATGCTATAGCTAGGTCTATGTCATGCTATAGCTAGGTCTCTGTCATGCTGTAGCTAGGTCTCTGTCATGCTGTAGCTAGGTCTCTGTCATGCTATAGCTAGGTCTATGTCATGCTATAGCTAGGTCTATGTCATGCTATAGCTAGGTTTCTGTCATGCTATAGTTAGGTCTCTGTCATGCTATAGCTAGGTCTCTGTCATGCTATAGCTAGGTCTATGTCATGCTATAGCTAGGTCTCTGTCATGCTATAGCTAGGTCTCTGTCATGCTGTAGCTAGGTCTCTGTCATGCTGTAGCTAGGTCTCTGTCATGCTATAGCTAGGTCTCTGTCATGCTATAGCTAGGTCTCTGTCATGCTATAGCTAGGTCTCTGTCATGCTATAGCTAGGTCTCTGTCATGCTATAGCTAGGTCTCTGTCATGCTATAGCTAGGTCCATGTCATGCTATAGCTAGGTCCATGTCATGCTATAGCTAGGTCTGTAGCTAGGTCTCTGTCATGCTGTAGCTAGGTCTATGTCATGCTGTAGCTAGGTCTATGTCATGCTGTAGCTAGGTCTATGTCATGCTGTAGCTAGGTCTCTGTCATGCTATAGCTAGGTCTGTAGCTAGGTCTCTGTCATGCTATAGCTAGGTCTGTAGCTAGATCTATGTCATGCTGTAGCTAGGTCTCTGTCATGCTATAGCTAGGTCTATGTCATGACGTGCAGTATTAGTGTTTACCTGGTTTTTTATTTATTTTAATAGGGTACTTTACTGAAGCTCAGAGCAGTCTCCTGCTCCACTTAGTAAAACACATGAAAGTGGATTTGAGTGTCAGTCATTCTAGTTCCAATATCTAGTTCTGGATGGACTGCAGGAGGATAAAGTGTCAGTCATTTGGTATTTTATTAGGATCTCCATTAGCTGTTGCAAAAGCAGCAGCTGCTCTTCCTGGGGTTTATTATGGATCCCCATTAGCTGTTGCAAAAGCAGCAGCTACTCATCCTGGGGTTTATTATGGATCCCCATTAGCTGTTGCAAAAGCAGCAGCTACTCTTCCTGGGGTTCCACACACAACATGAAACATAATACAGAACATCAATAGATAAGAACAGCTCAAGGACAGAACTACATACATTTTTAAAAGGCACACGTAGCCGACATATCAATGCATACACACAAACTATCTAGGTCAAATAGGGGAGAGGCGTTGTGCCGTGAGGTGTTGCTTTATCTGTTGTTTGAAACCAGGTTTGCTGTTTATTTGAGCAATCTGAGATGGAAGGAAGTTCCGTACAATAAGGGTTCTATATAATAGCGTACATTTCCTTGAATTTGTTCTGGATTTGGGGACTATGAAAAGACCCCTGGTGGCATGTCTGGTGGGGTAAGTGTGTGTGTCAGAGCTGTGTGTAAGTTGACTATGCAAACAATTTTAGTCTCCTCAACTTGTTCAACAGCCACCCCATTCATTACCAGATTCAGCTGAGGTCTAGAACTTAGGGAATTATTTGTACCAAATACAATGCTCTTAGTTTTAGAGATGTTCAGGACCAGTTTATTACTGGCCACACATTCCAAAACAGACTGCAACTCTTTGTTAAGGGTTTCAGTGACTTCATTAGCTGTGGTTACTGACACGTATATGGTTGAATCATCAGCATACATGGACACACAAGGCTTTGTTTAATGTCTGTGGCAGGTCATTGGTAAAAATAGAAAAGAGTAGAGGGCCTAGAGAGCTGCCCTGTGGTACACCACACTTTACATGTTTGACATTAGAGAAGCTTCCATTAAAGAAAACCCTTTGAGTTCTATTAGATAAATAGCTCTGAATCCACAATATGGCAGAGGTTGAAAAGCCATAGCACTTAAGTTTTTTCAACAACAGGTTATGGTCAATAATATCAAAGGCTGCACTGAAATCTAACAGTACAGCTCCCACAATCTTCTTATTATCAATTTATTTCAACCAATCATCAGTCATTTGTGTCAGTGCAGTACATGTTGAGTGCCCTTCTCTAAAAGTGTTCTGAAAGTCTGTTGTTATTTGTTTACAGAGACAAATAGCATTGTATTTGGTCAAACACAATTTTTTCCAACAGTTTGCTAAGAGCTGGCAGCAAGCTGATAGGTCTGCTGTTAGAACCAGTAAAGGCCGCTTTACCACTCTTGGGTAGCGGAATGACTTTGGCTTCCCTCCAGGCCTGAGGACAAAGACTTTCCTCTAGGCTCAGATTAAAGATATGACAGTTAGGCGTGGCTATAGAGTCAGCTCCCATCCTCAGTAGCTTTCCATCTAAGTTGTCAATGCCAGGAGGTTTGTCATTATTGATCGTTAACAATACATTTTCCCACCTCTCCCACATTAACTTTACAAAATTCATTCTAGTTCTAGTCGCTAGTGTTGGATGGACTGCAGGAGGATATAAGTGTCAGTCATTTTAGTCGCTAGTGCTGGATGGACTGCAGGAGGATTTAAGTGTCAGTCATTCTAGTCACTAGTGCTGGATGGACTGCAGGAGGATTTAAGTGTCAGTCATTCTAGTTTTAGTCGCTAGTGCTGGATGGACTGCAGGAGGATTTAAGTGTAAGTCATTCTAGTTCTACTCGCTAGTGTTGGATGGACTGCAGGAGGATATAAGTGTCAGTCATTCTAGTTTTAGTCGCTAGTGCTGGATGGACTGCAGGAGGATTTAAGTGTCAGTCATTCTAGTTTTAGTCGCTAGTGCTGGATGGACTGCAGGAGGATTTAAGTGTCAGTCATTCTAGTT
The DNA here is from genome assembly GCF_029448725.1 of Salvelinus fontinalis. Classification (NCBI taxonomy): domain Eukaryota; kingdom Metazoa; phylum Chordata; class Actinopteri; order Salmoniformes; family Salmonidae; genus Salvelinus; species Salvelinus fontinalis. The sequence goes on along the minus strand of NC_074682.1, from coordinate 59,613,338 downwards.
TTAGTCGCTAGTGCTGGATGGACTGCAGGAGGATATAAGTGTCAGTCATTCTAGTTTTAGTCGCTAGTGTTGGATGGACTGCAGGAGGATTTAAGTGTAAGTCATTCTAGTTCTAGTCGCTAGTGCTGGATGGACTGCAGGAGGATTTAAGTGTCAGTCATTTTAGTCGCTAGTGTTGGATGGACTGCAGGAGGATTTAAGTGTCAGTCATTCTAGTTGCTAGTGTTGGATGGACTGCAGGAGGATTTAAGTGTCAGTCATTCTAGTTTTAGTCGCTAGTGCTGGATGGACTGCAGGAGGATTTAAGTGTCAGTCATTCTAGTCGCTAGTGTTGGATGGACTGCAGGAGGATTTAAGTGTCAGTTATTCTAGTCGCTAGTGTTGGATGGACTGCAGGACGATTTAAGTGTCAGTCATTCTAGTTCTAATCGCTAGTGCTGGATGGACTGCAGGAGGATTTAAGTGTCAGTCATTCTAGTTCTGATCGCTAGTGCTGGATGGACTGCAGGAGGATTTAAGTGTCAGTCATTCTAGTTCTAATCGCTAGTGCTGGATGGACTGCAGGAGGATTTAAGTGTCAGTCATTCTAGTCGCTAGTGTTGGATGGACTGCAGGAGGATTTAAGTGTCAGTTATTCTAGTCGCTAGTGTTGGATGGACTGCAGGACGATTTAAGTGTCAGTCATTCTAGTTCTAATCGCTAGTGCTGGATGGACTGCAGGAGGATTTAAGTGTCAGTCATTCTAGTTCTGATCGCTAGTGCTGGATGGACTGCAGGAGGATTTAAGTGTCAGTCATTCTAGTTCTAATCGCTAGTGCTGGATGGACTGCAGGAGGATTTAAGTGTCAGTCATTCTAGTTCTAATCGCTAGTGTTGGATGGACTGCAGGAGGATATAAGTGTCAGTCATTCTAATCGCTAGTGCTGGATGGACTGCAGGAGGATTTAAGTTTCAGTCATTCTAGTCGCTAGTGCTGGATGGACTGCAGGAGGATAAAAGTGTCACTCGTTCTAGTCGCTAGTGTTGGATGGACTGCAGGAGGTTGAAAGCAATGCAAATTCAATCCAGTCAGTAGTGGGAGTGCTGACCTGCTGAACAATAACATTTTCCTGGTTCTATTGTAATAATTGTGTGTTTTTGTTGCTGCATAAGCTCAAATGTCTGTCTTGAGTCTTCAATGCTTTAACTGGAGACATGAGGAAGGACGTTGCATAAATAACGGATTTCTCTGGATTGATTAGTGTGGAGGGACTTTGTTCTCTCTTTTTTACAGCAGAAGCAACAGGTCCTCTTAGCCTATACGCCCGGATCATATTGTCTGGTCTGACAGAGGATCGGTGCTGGCACACGGGACGTGGAAAACTACTGGAGACGATGATTCTCACACAAGTCTGTGGTCGGCGTCCTAAATTGCACTCCATTCCTTATGTAGAGTCCTACGGGGCCCTGGTCAAAAATGTAGTGCACTCCATAGGGGATAAGGGTACCGTTTGGAATGTAGCCGAAGTAGTCTGTATATTTTTCTCTGTCTGGAGCAGAGGGCCTTTTTTTTGTTAATCATTACTCAGAGAAAACCCTGTTGGTGACATCTCATGTAAACTGCTGACTGGTCTAGCAGAGAGAGGTTCCTAGATGCCATGCCAATACAGGCACTGATTGCTGACACCTGGTTGGATTGGAGCTTTTGGAGAGATAAAAAAAACAAAAAAAAAACATGATTTGTTACGTATAAGACGCATTAAGTTGTAGGCTGGGTTTCTGTACAGCACTTTTGAGATATCAGCTGATGTAAGAAGGGCTTTATAAATGCATTTGATTTGATCAAGATGCATATAAGAGCCTGAAACGGTATGATAAAGGCCCAGTCGTACTGTACCACCGGATATACTGTACAGGGACTTCAGAAAGTATTTATACACCTCGACCTGTTGCACATTTTGTTGTGTTACAGCCTGAGTACAAAATGGATTCCATTTTCTATTATTTTCTCACCAATTTACACAAATTATATTAATAATTATAATGACATTAAAAACCATGTTTTTAGAACGTTTTGCTAATTTATTTAAAATGAAATACAGAAATCAAATTTACATAAATAGTATTTTTAAGATTGATTGAAAATGAAAAACAGATCTAATTTACATAAATAGTATTTTTAAGATGTATTGAAAATGAAAAACAGATCTCATTTACATAAATAGTATTTTTATGATTCTTTATTTATTCAGGGGGAAAACCCACTGAGGTCTCCTTTCCAAAGGTGCCCTGATTACAACAACCAATATACTGTAGAACAAAACAACAATCAATACAAAACACACACCAGTTACAGTCCTCGGCTACCAGGTCCTCAATCAACAGCCTGAACTGCCCCGACCGACACCACAACATCTAACTGTAATCAGTTCTGATAATTATTCAAACTCATTTAAACGAAAAGAGGATTTACCTAATTCGGTGGAGACCCGCGGAACCTTTTTTAAGAGTTAACCAACCATGTGAACGGGTTTGGTAACTCATTAAAAAATATATATATTTCAACAACGAAGTTAAGAAAGTCGGAAGCTTGTGTACTAGAGCTTTGTAATTTTTTAAATTTTTTATATTGAATTGATCTACGGTACTTTTAATGAGGATCGTCCAACCTTTTTGATACAGGATGCAGTGATGAGTATTAAAACTGTCACCTGTGATAAAAAGAATGGTGCTATAATAGATGGAATCCAAAGGTTTAAGAGTAGTGGCTGCTGCATTCTGGTAAATAGTGTCACCATAGTCAAGAACTGTCAGGAAAGTTGACTAATCAATCTGCTTCCTGCTGTTTGAGGGAGAGGCAAGATCATTTTCAGCCCAATTTAATAATAGCCCAATTTAATAATAAAAAAAAAAAAAAGCTTTTGAACTAGCTCATCAGTATGTAAAAAGAAAAAAAAGAAAAAAAAGTGAAATCCTTGTCAATCCAAAAGCCCAGATATTTATTGGCGGGAAATCATTGCCAAAAAATCCCATTGGCTGAGCCAATCACCTTTTGGCGGCGATTACAGCTTTGAGTCGTCTTGGGTACGTCTGAATCAGCTTTGAGTCGTCTTGGGTATGTCTGTATCAGCTTTGAGTCGTCTTGGGTATGTCTGTATCAGCTTTGAGTCGTCTTGGGTATGTCTGTATCAGCTTTGAGTCGTCTTGGGTATGTCTGTATCAGCTTTGAGTCGTCTTGGGTATGTCTGTATCAGCTTTGAGTCGTCTTGGGTATGTCTGTATCAGCTTTGAGTCAACTTGGGTATGTCTGAATCAGCTTTGAGTCGTCTTGGGTATGTCTGTATCAGCTTTGAGTCGTCTTGGGTATGTCTTTATCAGCTTTGCACAAATGGATTTGGGGATTTTCTTCCTTGTCGATTTTCTCAAGCTCTGTTAAGTTAGATGGGGAGTGGCGGGGAACAGCAATCTTCAAGTCTTTCCACAGATTTTCAATGGGATTCAAGTCTGAGCTTTGGCTGGGGCACTCAAGGACTTTCACATTCTTGTTCTGAAGCCATTCCAGCATTGCTTTGGCTGTCTGCTTGGGGTCAAAGTCCTGTTGGGATGTAAATCTCTGCTCCCAGGCTGTCTGCTTGGGGTCAAAGTCCTGTTGGAATGTAAATCTCTGCCCCCAGGCTGTCTGCTTGGGTTCAATGTCCTGTTGGAATGTAAATCTCTGCTCCCAGGCTGTCTGCTTGGGGTCAATGTCCTGTTGGAATGTAAATCTCTGCCCCCAGGCTGTCTGCTTGGGTTCAATGTCCTGTTGGAATGTAAATCTCTGCTCCCAGGCTGTCTGCTTGGGGTCAATGTCCTGTTGGAATGTAAATCTCTGCCCCCAGGCTATCTGCTTGGGGTCAATGTCCTGTTGGAATGTAAATCTCTGCCCCCAGGCTATCTGCTTGGGGTCATTGTCCTGTTGGAATGTAAATCTCTGCCCCCAGGCTATCTGCTTGGGGTCATTGTCCTGTTGGAATGTAAATCTCTGCCCCCAGGCTATCTGCTTGGGGTCAATGTCCTGTTGGAATGTAAAATCTCTGCCCCCAGGCTAAGTTCATTTGCTCTCTGAAGCAGGTTCTCAGTAAGGGTTTGCTCCATTCTTTGTTCCCTCTATCCGTACCCGGTGTCCCAGTCCAATGCCGCTGAAAAGCATCTCCATAGCATGACGCTGCCACCACCATGCTTCACGGTAGGGATGGTGTTAGACGGGTGATGAGCTGTGCCTGGTTTTCTCCAGACATACCGCTTTGCGTTCAGACCAAAGAGTTATATTTTTGTCTCATCAGACCACAGAATCATTTGGTTTATGCCCCTGAATCTTTCAGGTGCCTTTTTGCAAATGAACTCCAGGTGTGCTGTCATGTGCCTTTTTTTTCTCAGGAGTGGCTTCCGTTTGGCCACTCTCCCATAAAGCCCCAGATTGGTGAAGCGCTGTAGAGACTGTTGTCCTTCTGGCAGGTTCTTCCATCTCAGCCAAGGAAGCCTAGTTCTGTTATTGGTCGTTGGGTTGTTGGTCACCTCCCTGACCAAGGTCCTTCTTGCTCGGTACCTCAGTTTGATTGGACGGCCAGTTCTAGTCAGAGTGTAGTTACGTTTTTTTTTCTGCTTTCAATTTCCCGATGATGGAGACCTCTGTGCTCTTGGAAACTTTCAACACTAGACATTTTAGATTTTTTTATACCCTTCCTCATCACTATTTAATCTTGGAGATCTACGGACAGTTCCTTGAACTTAATGGAATAGTTTCTGCTCTGATATGCACTGTCAACTGTAGGGGAATTATATAGACAGGTGTGTTTCTTTCTAAATTCTGTCCAAACAAGGGAATTGGCCACAGGTGGACTCCAATCATATCTCAAGGATGATCAAATGAAATCGGATGCACCTGAGCTCAATTTGGAGTGTTATAGCAAAACGGGTGTGAATACTTATGTAATTGAGATATTTCTGTAAAAATTAAAACATGTTATCGCTTTCTCATTATGGGCTAATATGTGTAGATGGGTAATCCGGTTTGAATTCGGGCTGTAACACAAAGTGGAATAAGTCAAGGGGTATGAATACTCTTTGAAAGCACTGTATACCACCCAGATACACTGTAGACAGGATGTTGTGTGTGTATACCACCCAGATACACTGTAGACAGGATGCTGTGTGTGTATATACCACCCAGACACACTGTAGACAGGATGCTGTGTGTGTATATACCACCCAGACACACTGTAGACAGGATGCTGTGTGTGTATATACCACCCAGACACACTGTAGACAGGATGCTGTGTGTGTATATACCACCCAGATACGCTGTAGACAGGATGCTGTGTGTGTATATACCACCCAGACACACTGTAGACAGGATGCTGTGTGTGTATATACCGCCCAGATACACTGTAGACAGGATGCTGTGTGTGTATATACCACCCAGATACACTGTAGACAGGATGTTGTGTGTGTATATACCACCCAGATACACTGTAGACAGGATGCTGTGTGTGTATATACCACCCAGATACACTGTAGACAGGATGCTGTGTGTGTATATACCACCCAGATACACTGTAGACAGGATACTGTGTGTATATACCACACAGATACACTGTAGACATTACGCTGCTTAGTTTGTCTCCTCAGCGCTGTTTGAGCGGGTTCAATTATTTGTCACGTTCTTGCCATGTTTCCATCACACCTTTTTTTTGTTGCATTTCTTCCCCTGATTGGAGCTGAGCAGAGTTTGGGCTCCGTAGCAGTGGAAACTTCTTCCCGATGTCTCTCAGACTGTGGGGCCCTGGCTGACAACATCTGTGGAAAGTTTCTAGAAATGTCAGAGGAGCCTTATCCGACAAGGGGCTGCTGAGGAGGGATTGTACTTTAAATATGGGGCGGAGTTACTCTTTTGTTATGTAGCTTGCATATTCCTGCTAGCATCTCACCTGTAGTTTTTCAATTTCCAGCAACTCAATGTTGTTTTTGTGATGTGATAATGTGGTGCTGTAAGTAACAGCGTAAATGCAGTTTTAAATATTGCCATGACAGTATGTTTCTTTGAGATTTGAAATGTCTCGAGTCAATAAGTAAAAATAATAATCTTGTGTCAGTAAGTATTCAACCCTTTTGTTATGATAAACCTAAATAAGTTAAAAAATGTGCTTACTGTGCTTTGTCACATAATAAGTCGCATGGACTCTGTGTGCAATAACAATGTTTAACATGATTTTTGAATGACTACCTCAGCTCTGTCCCCCACACATACAATTATCTGTAAGGTCCCTCAAGTCAATTTCAAGCACAGATTCAACCACAAAGACCAATACCTCGCAGACAAGGTAGATATTGAATATCCCTTTGAGCATGGTGAAGTTATTCATTACACTTTGGATGGTGTATCAATACACCCAGTCACTACAAAGATACAGGCGTCCTTCCTAACTCAGTTGCCGGAGAGTAAGGAAATTGCTCAGGGATTTCACCAGAAGGCCAATGGGGACTTTAAAACAGAGTTTAATGGCTGTGAAAGGAGAAAACTGAGGATGGATCAACAACATTGTAGTTACTCCACAAAACTAATTTAAATGACAGAGTGAAAAGAAGGAAACTTGTACAGAATAAAAAATATCCCAAAACATGCATCAATCAATCAATCAATTTTATTTTATATAGCCCTTCGTACATCAGATAATATCTCGAAGTGCTGTACAGAAACCCAGCCTAAAACCCCAAACAGCTAGAATGCAGGTGTAGAAGCACGGTGGCTAGGAAAAACTCCCTAGAAAGGCCAAAACCTAGGAAGAAACCTAGAGAGGAACCAGGCTATGAGGGGTGGCCAGTCCTCTTCTGGCTGTGCCGGGTGGAGATTATAACAGAACTATGCCAAGATGTTCAAAAATGTTCATAAGTGACAAGCATGGTCAAATAATAATCATGAATAATTTTCAGTTGGCTTTTCATAGCTGATCATTAAGAGTTGAAAAACAACAGGTCTGGGACAGGTGGCGGTTCCATAACCGCAGGCAGAACAGCTGAAACTGGAATAGCAGCAAGGCCAGGCGGACTGGGGACAGCAAGGAGTCACCACGGGCGGCAGTCCCGACGCATGGTCCTAGGGCCCAGGTCCTCCGAGAGAAAGAAAGAGAGAAGGAGAAAATTAGAGAGAGCCAAGATTTTCAAAATGTTCATAAATGACAAGCATGGTCAAATAATAATCAGGAATAAATCTCAGTTGGCTTTTCATAGCCGATCATTAAGAGTTGAAAACAGCAGGTCTGGGACAGGTAGGGGTTTCGTAACCGCAGGTAGAAACAGTTGAAACTGGAATAGCAGCAAGGCCGGGCGGACTGGGGACAGCAAGGTGTCAGCATGCCCGGTAGTCCTGACGTATGGTCCTAGGGCTCAGGTTCTCAGAGAGAAAGAGAGAACGAGAGAATTAGAGAGAGCATACTTAAATTCACACAGGACACTGGATAAGACAGGAGAAGTACTCCAGGTATAACCAACTGACCCTAGCCCCCCGACACATAAACTACTGCAGCATAAATACTGGAGGCTGAGACAGGAGCGGTCAGGAGACACTGTGGCCCCATCCGAAGAAACCCCTGGACAGGGCCAAACAGGAAGGATATAACCCCACCCACTCTGCCAAAGCACAGCCCCCACACCACTGGAGGGATATCCTCAACCACCAACTGCATCCTGTTTACAACAAGGCATTAAAGTAAAACTGCAAAATATGGGGCAAATCCAACACATCACTGAGTACCACTCTTCATATTTTCAAGCATGGTGTTGGCTACATCATGTTATGAGTATGCTTTATCATCGACAAGGACTAGGGAGTTTTTTTTTATAGGATAAACAGAAACGGAATAGAGCTAAATCCTAGAGGAAAACCTCGGTCAGTCTTCTTTCCACCAGACACTGGGAGATGAATTCACCTTTTCAACAGGACAATAACCTAAAACACAAGGCCAAATAAACACTGCAGTTGCTTACCGAGACGACATTGAATGTTCCTGAGTGGCCGAGTTACAGTTTTATTAAATTGGCTTGAAAGTCTATGACAAGACCTGAAAAATGTCAATGATCAACAACCAATTTAAAAAAAATTATGTGCAAATATTTTACAATCCAGATGTGCAAAAAAAAAACTCTTAGAGACTTACCCGTAAAGACTGATGGGTGAGAATACCCGCCAATTTAATCCATTTTGAATTCAGGCTGTAACACAACACCATTTTGAATAAGTCGCTGTATATTATAACCAGTCAGAGATACATCATCATTCGGCATAGGCTTCTTTAAACAACATTTTTAGTAATAATCAGAATGCCCCACCGTGTTGGTTTGAGAAGCAAAAGTTACAATGAAATCAAACTTCTGGCATTTTAAATGAATCAGTCCAAGGCCGCAGCTAATTTTCACATCAGACGGAGTCTCTAAAAACATCCGTGCTATCTATGTTCAGTCGGTAACCCTCTGTTTCAAACCAGCCCTACGGTATCTTTTCATTGGTATAGTTGCACGATTTCCCAGTGACTGTACCATTTTAGGTCTTGATTGAGGATGTGTTAAAAAAAAAAAAAACAGAAGTCAATGAGGGTTATCTGTTACGTGGCCAGGATTGAAATCCCATCATTTGTTTTAGGGATTTCATATTGATTTCAAATTGCAGAGCAGAGAACAAGTAGGACCTGTTGTTGGTGTTCAGTGATAATGTATGCTAATGCACTGTGTAAATGTGTGATAATGACAGGGCTAATGTATGCTAATGCACTGTGTAAATGTGTGATAATGACAGTGATAATGTATGCTAATGCACTGTGTAAATGTGTGATAATGACATGGATAATGTATGATAATGCACTGTGTAAATGTGTGATAATGACAGGGATAATGTATGCTAATGCACTGTGTAAATGTGTGATAATGACAGGGATAATGTATGATAATGCACTGTGTAAATGTGCGATAATGACAGGGATAATGTGTGCTAATGCACTGTGTAAATGTGTGATAATGACAGGGATAATGTATGATAATGCACTGTGTAAATGTGCGATAATGACAGGGATAATGTATGCTAATGCACTGTGTAAATGTGCGATAATGACAGGGATAATGTATGCTAATGCACTGTGTAAATGTGCGATAATGACAGGGATAATGTATGCTAATGCACTGTGTAAATGTGCGATAATGACAGGGATAATGTGTGCTAATGCACTGTGTAAATGTGTGATAATGACAGGGATAATGTATGATAATGCACTGTGTAAATGTGCGATAATGACAGGGATAATGTATGCTAATGCACTGTGTAAATGTGCGATAATGACAGTGATAATGTATGCTAATGCACTGTGTAAATGTGTGATAATGACAGGGACAATGTAGTGCGGTGACCTGACTAACAGTGTTTTATGTTTTCTTGCAGAGTGGAGGACAAGAGACATCTGCTGCTGTTTTTCAGGACCGTCAGGAGGTTCTCTGACAGATGTGAAGACCGACGCAGAACATTCCAGCACTTCCAGGTAGGACTTTACTTTAGTCCTTTTTACGGCTCGTTTCGGCCCATTGCCAACAGGGGAAGCTCTCTCTTCATGCGTGACCCCATGTCTTACACACCTGCTTCAAGGTATCGTCTTCCAGTCCAGGTACGACTGCCGTTAAACACTCCCCTAGTTGCTGTCACAATGGCAGGTCCGTCTGGTGTAACCCTGCACGGACATGTTCAAGGTTGCAGCAGAATCCCACTCAACAATTTAGTCAGACTAGAAATGCATATCCGTGAATGCTGAAGCCAGGCACTCGAATTTTAAAACGAAGATGATAGAGAATGTGTTGAAGGCGACACCTTCACCTTTTTGAATAAGCTCAACCAGTATCTGAACAGTTCTATCCCGGTGAGTCCCGGGGAATATCTGACAAGGATATTTGGAAGTTTAGAAGTGTAGAAAATCTAGGAATGTTAACGTTAAGTGTTGCAGGGCTGCCTGACCCTGCCTGGTAGTTACAGAGCCTGTTCCGACAAAGAAGGAGGGTTTAGACTGGTTTAGACTGGTTGTACACCTGCATTTACACCTGCATTGCTTGCTGTTGGGGGTTTTAGGCTGGGTTTCTGTACAGCACTTTGAGATATCAGCTGAGGTACAAAGGGCTATATAAATAAATTTGATTTGTAGACTGGTTTTAGACTGGTTTACGCATCCGTCTTTCTATCGTCAACATTTGAACTTATTTAACCTTTTAACCTCCCAATACACATAAAGACAGGAAATTGACTGAACAGTCGTTTCCACCATCGTTCGTCCACCGTATGACTTCCACAGAGAAACAGTAGACTTGTGTATTTCTGTCTGAACACTTCTTGTGTGGGCAGTGAGATGGTTGCGTTCTGCTGATATCACTATAACTTGACGTTATCTGATCAATGATTTACTGTGAGAGTGTTGAAAAAAATGGTTCACAGCTGGATTGTCAAACCTTAGCCAACCTGTCAAGCTGACAGATGAGCAGTAGTCTCACAGTGCTTGACTTCACGCCGTACTCTACTCCTGACTTCACGTCGTACTCTCCTCCTGACTTCACGCCGTGCTCTCCTCCTGACTTCACGCCGTGCTCTCCTCCTGACTTCACGCCGTGCTCTCCTCCTGACTTCACGCCGTGCTCTCCTCCTGACTTCACGCCGTGCTCTCCTCCTGACTTCACGCCGTGCTCTCCTCCTGACTTCACGCCGTGCTCTCCTCCTGACTTCACGCCGTGCTCTCCTCCTGACTTCACGCCGTGCTCTCCTCCTGACTTCACGCCGTGCTCTCCTCCTGACTTCACGCCGTGCTCTCCTCCTGACTTCACGCCGTACTCTCCTCCTGACTTCACGCCGTACTCTCCTCCTGACTTCACGCCGTGCTCTCCTCCTGACTTCACGCCGTGCTCTCCTCCTGACTTCACGCCGTGCTCTCCTCCTGACTTCACGCCGTGCTCTCCTCCTGACTTCACGCCGTGCTCTCCTCCTGACTTCACGCCGTGCTCTCCTCCTGACTTCACGCCGTACTCTCCTCCTGACTTCACGCCGTACTCTCCTCCTGACTTCACGCCGTACTCTCCTCCCGACTTCACGCCGTACTCTCCTCCTGACTTCACGCCGTACTCTCCTCCTGACATCACGCCGTACTCTCCTCCCGACTTCACGCCGTACTCTCCTCCTGACTTCACGCCGTACTCTCCTCCTGACTTCACGCCGTGCTCTCCTCCTGACTTCTCGCCGTGCTCTCCTCCTGACTTCACGCCGTACTCTCCTCCTGACTTCACGCCGTACTCTCCTCCTGACTTCACGCCGTACTCTCCTCCTGACTTCACGCCGTACTCTCCTCCTGACTTCACGCCGTACTCTCCTCCTGACTTCACGCCGTACTCTCCTCCTGACTTCACGCCGTACTCTCCTCCTGACTTCACGCCGTACTCTCCTCCTGACTTCACGCCGTACTCTCCTCCTGACTTCACGCCGTACTCTCCTCCTGACTTCACGCCGTACTCTCCTCCTGACTTCACGCCGTACTGTCTTTTGAGAATCAGGCTTGACTGGAGAAAAGTAGGGGTCCAGGTTAGATGAGCAGTAATGCCTGTTTGGGTGCCTGTAATGCCTGTTTGGATGCCTGTAATGCCTGTTTGGATGCCTGTGATGCCTGTTTGTCAGTAAGCAATTCACCTGTTGTATTCAGCGCATGAGACTAATACAATTTGATTTGAGGGACAATAAGCTGTTGATGAGAGTAACGGGCTCTGTGGCGATTATTACTGTGATCAATAATCTGTTGATGAGAGTAACGGGCTCTGTGGCGATTACTACTGTGATCAATAATCTGTTGATGAGAGTAACGGGCTCTGTGGCGATTATTACTATGATCAATAATCTGTTGATGAGAGTAACGGGCTCTGTGGCGATTACTACTGTGATCAATAATCTGTTGATGAGAGTAACGGGCTCTGTGGCGATTATTACTGTGATCAATAATCTGTTGATGAGAGTAACGGGCTCTGTGGCGATTACTACTGTGATCAATAATCTGTTGATGAGAGTAACGGGCTCTGTGGCGATTATTACTGTGATCAATAATCTGTTGATGAGAGTAACGGGCTCTGTGGCGATTACTACTGTGATCAATAATCTGTTGATGAGAGTAACGGGCTCTGTGGCGATTATTACTGTGATCAATAATCTGTTGATGAGAGTAACGGGCTCTGTGGCGATTACTACTGTGATCAATAATCTGTTGATGAGAGTAACGGGCTCTGTGGCGATTATTACTGTGATCAATAATCTGTTGATGAGAGTAACGGGCTCTGTGGCGATTATTACTGTGATCAATAATCTGTTGATGAGAGTAACGGGCTCTGTGGCGATTATTACTGTGATCAATAATCTGTTGAGGAGAGTAACGGGCTCTGTGGCGATTATTACTGTGATCAATAATCTGTTGATGAGAGTAACGGGCTCTGTGGCGATTATTACTGTGATCAATAATCTGTTGATGAGAGTAACGGGCTCTGTGGCGATTATTACTGTGATCAATAATCTGTTGATGAGAGTAACGGGCTCTGTGGCGATTATTACTGTGATCAATAATCTGTTGATGAGAGTAACGGGCTCTGTGGCGATTATTACTGTGATCAATAATCTGTTGAGGAGAGTAACGGGCTCTGTGGCGATTATTACTGTGATCAATAATCTGTTGATGAGAGTAACGGGCTCTGTGGCGATTATTACTGTGATCAATAATCTGTTGAGGAGAGTAACGGGCTCTGTGGCGATTATTACTGTGATCAATAATCTGTTGAGGAGAGTAACGGGCTCTGTGGCGATTATTACTGTGATCAATAATCTGTTGAGGAGAGTAACAGGCTCTGTGGTGATTATTACTGTGATCAATAATCTGTTGAGGAGAGTAACGGGCTCTGTGGCGATTATTACTGTGATCAATAATCTGTTGATGAGAGTAACGGGCTCTGTGGCGATTATTACTGTGATCAATAATGTGATCGATAAAGTTGTGAACATGATCCAATCAACAGGTTCTGTTCCCCTCTGGCTGTTCAATACGTCAGTACAGATGCATTTGCAATACTGCTGAATAACCCAACTGTTATAAACTGAACAAAAATTATAAATGCAACATGTAACAATTTGAACTATTTTACTGAGTTACAGGAAATCGGTCAAATGAAATAAGTTCATTAGGTCACTAATCTATAGGTTTCACATGACTGGGTAGGGGTGCAGCCATTGGTGGGCCTGGGAGGACATAGTCCCACCCACTGGGGAGCCAAGCCCAGCCAATCAGAATGAGTTTCCCCCCAACAAAAGGGCTTCATTATAGACAGAAATAGTCGTCAGTTTCATCAGCTGTCCGGGTGGCTGTTACACGTGGTCTGCGGTTGTGAGGCAGGTTGGACGTACTGCCAAATTCTCTAAAAAAAGACTGCACATTTTAAAGTGGCCTTTTCTTATCCCCAGCACAAGGTGCACCTGTGTAATGATCATGCTGTTTAATCAGCTTCTTGATATGCCACACCTGTCAGGTGGATGGATTATCTTGGCAAGGGAGAAATGCTCACTAACAGGGATGTAAACAAATTTAGTGAAAAATTTCAGAGAAATAAGGTTTTTGTGAGTATGAAAATTTTTGTTCAGTGTATAAAGACAATGGTGTCCTATAAGAAAAACACTAATATCTGATGATATACACTAATGACTGATGATTGGATGATAGAAATTGATGATAACAGTATTGTGGGGGCCGTTTTGTTAGACTTCAGTGCAGCTTTTGACAGACATTATCGATCATAGTCTGTTGCTAGAAAAACGTGTTGTGGCTTTGCACCCCCTGCTATAATGTGGATAAAGAGTTGCCTGTCTAACAGAACACAGAGGGTGTTGTGGCTTTGCACCCCCTGCTATAATGTGGATAAAGAGTTACCTGTCTAACAGAACACAGAGGGTGTTCTGGCTTTACACCCCCTGCTATAATGTGGATAAAGAGTTACCTGTCTAACAGAACACAGAGGGTGTTCTGGCTTTACACCCCCTGCTATAATGTGGATAAAGAGTTACCTGTCTAACAGAACACAGAGGGTGTTATGGCTTTACACCCCCTGCGATAATGTGGATAAAGAGTTACCTGTCTAACAGAACACAGAGGGTGTTATGGCTTTACACCCCCTGCTATAATGTGGATAAAGAGTTACCTGTCTAACAGAACACAGAGGGTGTTATGGCTTTACACCCCCTGCTATATTATGGATAAAGAGTTACCTGTCTAACAGAACACAGAGGGTGTTATGGCTTTACACCCCCTGCTATAATGTGTTCTGGCTTTACACCCCCTGCTATAATGTGGATAAAGAGTTACCTGTCTAACAGAACACAGAGGGTGTTATGGCTTTACACCCCCTGCTATAATGTGTTATGGCTTTACACCCCCTGCTATAATGTGGATAAAGAGTTACCTGTCTAACAGAACACAGAGAGTGTTATGGCTTTACACCCCCTGCTATAATGTGTTATGGCTTTACACCCCCTGCTATAATGTGGATAAAGAGTTACCTGTCTAACAGAACACAGAGGGTGTTATGGCTTTACACCCCCTGCTATAATGTGGATAAAGAGTTACCTGTCAAACAGAACACAGAGGGTGTTCTGGCTTTACACCCCCTGCTATAATGTGGATAAAGAGTTGCCTGTCTCACAGAGGGTTTTCTTTAATGGAAGCCTCTCAAACATAATCCAGGTAGAATCAGCAATTCCCCAGGGTAGACACTAGACACACACATACACATGGATTTAGTACTGTAGATATGTGGTAGTGGTGGAGTAGGGGCCTGAGGGCACACAGTGTGCTGTGAATGTATTGTAATGTTTTTTAAATTTGTATAAAAAGCCTTAATTTTGCTGGACCCCAGGAAGAGTAGCTGCTGCCTTGGCAGGAACTAACGGAGATCCATAATACATCAATAAGGGATCATATCTTTCAGCTGGTCAGTCTGTTATGGAAAGAGCAGGTGTTCTTAATGTTTTGTCCATTCAGTGTCTAGTAACTATTATATCACGTGAAATAGTCTGATCCTAATCCTACACAGTAGGATCCGGTCATTTGCCTTCAGCTTCTGGCTGGTAGGTCATTTATGAGTGTTCCCATATTGGCAGATTTTAGATAATTTATGATTGATTGTTCCCATATTGGCTGGTAGATAATGAATGATTTTGAAGTGTGTGTGTGTGTGTGTGTGTGTGTGAGAGATCTGCAAGCATGTTTTATATCAAGAAGGACTCTAATGAAAGATTGGAAATCCAAACGGCGGGGCCATATGGAAACCATTCTCCTACTTGGAGGGTGTAGCGGTCGTGTCTCTGCCAAGTTGGCTGGTCTGAAGGAATAACATAAACTCCGTTTTTCCATATTTACATGTGTGCTGAAACCGTAGATATTTGCTTCTCTTGCAGTTATTTATTTGTTGTTTTGTTAATGACACTGGAAAACAAAACGTTTTTTTTGTTGTTGTTTGGGTTGACTTTCATGCATGGACGTGTCAAAGCAGAGTTTTTAATTTAATTTGTAATTAAAACATTTAAAAACCCAGCCGAAGATGCTTAAAAATAAAATAAAAAAAGTGTACATCATATTTGTTTATTCACATAGGTAATAATTTTCTAAAATGAGTAATTATGATTGAAGAAAAATGACTTAATTAAGAATATAATACCTCCTCTCATTTTACAATTTTTAATATCAAAGCTTACGATATTGTGAGCACAGTCACATGAGGTTCACATCACTATATATACGTATTTCAAAGATATATATTTTCTCATCAACTTCTACTTGAGTTGTTAAGTTAGGAACCAGTTTACATGAAAGTAATTCACAGAATTCGGAGGAAAGCCAAAAGCTTGACTCAACGTTTTAAAGAAGTCAAACACTATCCAAAAGAAAACATTCATAGAAAAAGATGTATTTACAAAATCTTCCCGCTGATTTGGTCTTGGAACATAACTTGAACAAATCCAAATGTAAAATAACCTTTTTATAATCAGGAAACGGGCGATCCGTTCAAAGCCTTGTAGTCAACGTAGACTAGCTTGCTAATGTGAGATTACCAACATTTCAGTCCCAGCCGCTAGTCATTCTGAAAGAGACTGAGAAAGACCTGGGCACAATTTTTACAGAATAACATTCAGACATGAATGGAATGTATGGTGTAGATTGGTCTCGTCTTTGTCAAGTAGAATAAGGAATCGTGTTGGATCTATTCATTACATGGCTGTCTATCCGCAACGTTTATAATAAAATGTTTACCTGACTGTATACGCCCCTGTAGAAGTTCTACTGAACCTTTTTATTTAACCAGGAAGTCACAATGACGTCAGAACAGAAGACCTTTTTTCCCCCCCCCCAAGGGAGTTTAGCGGTACTGTCCGACGGGGAGAGACTTGAGGCAGGTGAAGCTGTCGGGGTACTTGGACAGCAGCACTGGGTTCCCATCTAACCTCACCTCCATCAGGTTGGGTCTGACGTAGTACGTGTTGTTGCCCTTGCAGAACGTCTCCAAGCTGATATTCGTGATGTTGTTGTTCTGTACGGTAGAGAGAAGATGGAAAGACCAAAGTTAGAATCACGATTACTCTTAAGGACCCTCCGATGGTGCCAGCAAAAACTATTTTGGTCAAGCAGTCGGGGGATTAGAGTCGCGGTCGGGGGATTAGAGTCGCGGTCGGGGGATTAGAGTCGCGGTCGGGGGATTAGAGTCGCGGTCGGGGGATTAGAGTCGCGGTCGGGGGATTAGAGTCGCGGTCGGGGGATTAGAGTCGCGGTCGGGGGATTAGAGTCGCGGTCGGGGGATTAGAGTCGCGGTCGGGGGATTAGAGTCGCGCACAATTCTGGGAACTTTCCCAAAGTTCTCATGTTTTCCAAAAAATCCATTTTTGAAGGATTCCCGTCGTAAGTAGAGAGGGAATCCTCCAACTGAGTAGCCTCTAACCAGAAGTCAAAACCGTATGTGTTACTGACCTGCAGGTGGACAATACGGACGCTCTCCGGGATCACCGGTACAGCCTCCAGTGCATTGTCTCCCAGAAACAGGTTGATCAGCTTCTCCATTCTCTGCACGGTGGAAACAGTGAGACCAAAATAAACAGCAATACAGTGCCTTGCAAAAGTAGTCATGGATTTCTTCACGTTATTGTGTTACAAAGTGGGATTAAAATGGATTTATTTGTAACTATCTACACAAAATATTCTGTAACGTCAAAGTGAGAGAAGTGGATGTGGATTTTTCCTAAGATAAATAAAAAATGGATAATTAAATATAGTAAGTATTCAAACCTTTTTTCCAGACAAAAGTATTTTTTCCAGACAATCCTAAATTAGTTCAGGAGTCAAATTTGACTTAACAAATCACATAATAATACATTTACATGAACTCACTGTGTTAAATAATAGGGGTTGACATGATTTATTTGAATGACTAACCCTTCCTCTGTCCCTCATACATACAACATCTATAAGGGGCCTCAGTCAAGTAGTGAATTTCAAGCACAGATTCAACGACAAAAGACCAGGAAGCTTTTCGAAAGCCTCCTAAAGAAGGGCAGTGATTGGTAGATGGTTGAAACAATAACAAATCAGACATATTGAGTATCTATTTAAGCACGGTCAAGTTAATAATTATGCTGTGGATGATTTGTTAAACCACCTAGAAACATCAAAGATACCGTCGACCTTCTGAATTTAGCTTCAGGACAGGAATGTAACTCCTCAGGGATTTAACTGCTCAGGAATTTAACTCCTCAGGGATTTAACTGCTCAGGAATTTAACTGCTCAGGGATGTAACTGCTCAGGGATGTAACTGCTCAGGGATGTAACTGCTCAGGGATGTAACTGCTCAGGGATGTAACTGCTCAGGGATGTAACTGCTCAGGGATGTAACTGCTCAGGGATGTAACTGCTCAGGGATGTAACTGCTCAGGGATGTAACTGCTCAGGGATGTAACTGCTCAGGGATGTAACTGCTCAGGGATGTAACTGCTCAGGGATGTAACTGCTCAGGGATGTAACTGCTCAGGGATGTAACTGCTCAGGGATGTAACTGCTCAGGGATGTAACTGCTCAGGGATGTAACTGCTCAGGGATGTAACTGCTCAGGGATGTAACCCTGGGCGCGAACCCAGAGTCTCTGGTGGCACAGCTAGCGCTGCGATGCAGTGCCCTAGACCACTGCGCCACCCGGGTGGCCAATCCACAGAATTTGAACCCCACTTTGTAGTAATGTGAATTATTGAATTTTTCCAAGGGGTTAGGCGGGGCGTTGTCCAGGCAAAGCTCAAATCAGCCACCTAATGTGCCTCAGTCAAGCACCTAAGGTACATAGACATTATCACGCAATGTTTTGAACAATGTCAAGCCTGACGAAGACCTTTCGGGGGTGAAACAATGCACTCAATAAAAGCAGCCAGGAATCGATCTGTATTTCATGTCCTTTCACTGTACCTTGAAGGCGTTGGCCTTGACCCCTTTGGTTTTGAGCCGGTTGTGGTTGGCGTTGAAGGTGGTGAGCTTGCCGGGTAGCATGGGTAGCTTGACCAGTTGGTTCTCAGCCAAATTGAGTTCCTCCAGCAGGGTCAGCTTCGAGAACGCTCCTTCCTCAATCTCTGAGATCAGGTTCCCCGTTAGGTCGATTCTCTTCAGAGTCACTGAGGAAGAAAAGCCCCCGCCCCAAAAAAAACTAGAATTATAATATAAGTTAGATTTTTGATTTTTACTTAGATTGAGAATATAGATTGAGAATAAACCCACTTCGGGTCGATTCTCTTCAGAGTCATTGACGTAGAATGAATTAGAACCTAATTGTCCATTTTGGAGGTTGCAAACTGCACCAGTGTTGTTTTATTGAACACAACACTACTAAGCTATAGGCCTCTCATAGATCAAGTGAGTTACGCAATATTTAGGTTTGGTCTGCCCACATGGTACAGGCCAGACACATGGATGATTTGAGCAGCTTCCTGTTTGACAGTTAGGCCTTTTTAAACCTTTTTGACAGTTAGGCCTTTTTAAACCTTTTTGACAGTTAGGCCTTTTTAAACCTTTTTGACAGTTAGGCCTTTTTAAACTTCTGCGTTCTAAATGACAGTTAGGCCTTTTTAAACCTTCTGCGTTCTAAATGACAGTTAGGCCTTTTAAACCTGCTGCGTTCTAAATGACAGTTAGGCCTTTTTAAACCTTTTGACAGTTAGGCCTTTTTAAACCTTTTTGACAGTTAGGCCTTTTTAAACTTCTGTGTTCTAAATGACAGTTAGGCCTTTTAAACCTTCTGCGTTCTAAATGACAGTTAGGCCTTTTTAAACCTTTTTGACAGTTAGGCCTTTTAAACCTTTTTGACAGTTAGGCCTTTTTAAACTTCTGCGTTCTAAATGACAGTTAGGCCTTTTAAACCTTCTGCGTTCTAAATGACAGTTAGGCCTTTTAAACCTTTTTTGACAGTTAGGCCTTTTTAAACTTCTGTGTTCTAAATGACAGTTAGGCCTTTTAAACCTTCTGCGCTCTAAATGACAGTTAGGCCTTTTTAAACCTTTTTGACAGTTAGGCCTTTTTAAACCTTTTTGACAGTTAGGCCTTTTTAAACTTCTGTGTTCTAAATGACAGTTAGGCCTTTTAAACCTTCTGCGTTCTAAATGACAGTTAGGCCTTTTTAAACCTTTTTGACAGTTAGGCCTTTTTTAACCTTTTTGACAGTTAGGCCTTTTAAACCTTCTGCGTTCTAAATGACAGTTAGGCCTTTTTAAACCTTTTTGACAGTTAGGCCTTTTTAAACCTTTTTGACAGTTAGGCCTTTTTAAACTTCTGTGTTCTAAATGACAGTTAGGCCTTTTAAACCTTCTGCGCTCTAAATGACAGTTAGGCCTTTTTAAACCTTTTTGACAGTTAGGCCTTTTTAAACTTCTGTGTTCTAAATGACAGTTAGGCCTTTTAAACCTTCTGCGTTCTAAATGACAGTTAGGCCTTTTTAAACCTTCTGCGTTCTAAATGACAGTTAGGCCTTTTTAAACCTTTTGATAGTTAGGCCTTTTTAAACCTTTTTGACAGTTAGGCCTTTTAAACCTTCTGCGTTCTAAATGACAGTTAGGCCTTTTAAACCTTCTGCGTTCTAAATGACAGTTAGGCCTTTTTAAACCTTTTGATAGTTAGGCCTTTTTAAACCTTTTTGACAGTTAGGCCTTTTAAACCTTCTGCGTTCTAAATGACAGTTAGGCCTTTTAAACCTTCTGCGTTCTAAATGACAGTTAGGCCTTTTTAAACCTTTTGATAGTTAGGCCTTTTTAAACCTTTTTGACAGTTAGGCCTTTTTAAACTTCTGTGTTCTAAATGACAGTTAGGCCTTTTAAACCTTCTGCGTTCTAAATGACAGTTAGGCCTTTTTAAACCTTTTTGATAGTTAGGCCTTTTTAAACCTTTTTGACAGTTAGGCCTTTTTAAACTTCTGTGTTCTAAATGACAGTTAGGCCTTTTAAACCTTCTGCGTTCTAAATGACAGTTAGGCCTTTTAAACCTTTTTGACAGTTAGGCCTTTTTAAACTTCTGCGTTCTAAATGACAGTTAGGCCTTTTAAACCTTCTGCGTTCTAAATGACAGTTAGGCCTTTTAAACCTTTTTTGACAGTTAGGCCTTTTTAAACTTCTGTGTTCTAAATGACAGTTAGGCCTTTTAAACCTTCTGCGTTCTAAATGACAGTTAGGCCTTTTTAAACCTTCTGAGTTCTAAATGACAGTTAGGCCTTTTTAAACCTTTTTGACAGTTAGGCCTTTTAAACCTTCTGCGTTCTAAATGACAGTTAGGCCTTTTAAACCTTTTGCGTTCTAAATGACAGTTAGGCCTTTTTAAACCTTCTGCGTTCTAAATGACAGTTAGGCCTTTTAAACCTTCTGCGTTCTAAATGACAGTTAGGCCTTTTTAAACCTTCTGCGTTCTAAATGACAGTTAGGCCTTTTTAAACCTTCTGCGTTCTAAATGACAGTTAGGCCTTTTAAACCTTCTGCGTTCTAAATGACAGTTAGGCCTTTTAAACCTTTTGCGTTCTAAATGACAGTTAGGCCTTTTAAACCTTCTGCGTTCTAAATGACAGTTAGGCCTTTTGAACCTTCTGCGTTCTAAATGACAGTTAGGCCTTTTGAACCTTCTGCGTTCTAAATGACAGTTAGGCCTTTTGAACCTTCTGCGTTCTAAATGACAGTTAGGCCTTTTAAACCTTCTGCGTTCTAAATGACAGTTAGGCCTTTTAAATCTTCTGCGTTCTAAATGACAGTTAGGCCTTTTAAACCTTCTGCGTTCTAAATGTAAAGACAAGATGGAGACCTGAAAGAGTTTGCCCAAAAATTACATCTCGTCAGCTTTTAAATCTAGCTGTGTTTTTACTTTTATCAGTGGAGGGCCGGGCCTGATGGGGGGCCTGGAGGGCCGGGCCTGGAGGGAGGCCTGGAGAGGGGCATGGAGGGAGGCCTGGGGGGGCTTGGAGGGCCGGGACTGATGGGGGGCCTGGAGGGAGGCCTGGGGGGGCTTGGAGGGCCGGGACTGATGGGGGGCCTGGAGGGAGGCCTGGAGGGGAGGCCTGGAGGGGAGGCCTGGAGGGGAGGCCTGGAGGGGAGGCCTGGAGGGGGGCCTGGAGGGAGGCCTGGAGGGGGGCCTGGAGGGAGGCCTGGAGAGGGACCTGGAGGGAGGCCTGGAGAGGGACCTGGAGGGGAGGCCTGGAGGGGGGCCTGGAGGGAGGCCTGGAGGGGGGCCTGGAGGGAGGCCTGGAGGGAGGCCTGGAGGGGGGCCTGGAGGGAGGCCTGGAGGGGGGCCTGGAGGGGGGCCTGGAGGGGAGGCCTGGAGGGGAGGCCTGGAGGGGAGGCCTGGAGGGGAGGCCTGGAGGGGAGGCCTGGAGGGGGGCCTGGAGGGGGGCCTGGAGGGAGGCCTGGAGAGGGGCCTGGAGAGGGGCCTGGAGGGAGGCCATAACATCCACAAATATATCCAACTAAAGGAAGCATTTATATATCCACCCTATGAAAATGTCCATCTTATCTTTATTTCTTAATTTCCTGAATAAATTTTCCTCAAAGTGGTTGTAATCCAGCTAGTGAATTAGGGAGACTGTGTGAAGAATGTTTGAGAAGACTGCAAGCCAAAGGAAACCTGAAAGACAGAATCACCGAGCAAAGTACTGTACATTTTCCCAAAGAGTGATATCTGGATTCTCAAGATAATAAGCAGGCAGGAAATTCTCCAACTAGGAATCATTCAACCCGGGATATCTGGAGAACCCCCCCCCCCAGAAACCCCCCCCAGGAATTCAGAGCTGTGGGGGAAGTTTCCCTGAATGTTTCAACCCCCCCCTCCCCTACCGATATCTGCAAAGTCTTTATTGGTGATCTTCTTGATCTTGTTATAACGGGCGTAGAGGTAGGCGGTCTCCTTGGGCAGGGTGGGCACAGCAGTCATCTCTGGGACGACCTCCTCACAGTACACAGAGCCGGTCAGACACACACACAGCAGGCACGTGGGCAGCTCTGGAGACACAGAATGAATTTAATTGTTTATTTTATTTAGATGTCCAGCCTACGGCATATATGTAAGGCACCGTATTACTCTTTTTATAGAATACTTCTGAAATTATTTTTTCATTTACAATAGCACTGGCTATGTTTGTCTAATCTGTCCACATGTTGGGTGTGTTAGTTTAACAACGTGGTCAATGCTCCTCTAGAAGCCAAGTCCTAGTAGCCCAGATATCATGGCTCTAGAAGCCAAGTCCTGGTAGCCCAGATATCATGGCTCTAGAAGCCAAGTCCTGGTAGCCCAGATATCATGGCTCTAGAAGCCAAGTCCTGGTAGCCCAGATATCATGGCTCTAGAAGCCAAGTCCTGGTAGCCCAGATATCATGGCTCTAGAAGCCAAGTCCTGGTAGCCCAGATATCATGGCTCTAGAAGCCAAGTCCTGGTAACCCAGATATCATGGCTCTAGAAGCCAAGTCCTGGTAGCCCAGATATCATGGCTCTAGAAGCCAAGTCCTGGTAGCCCAGATATCATGGCTCTAGAAGCCAAGTCCTGGTAGCCCAGATATCATGGCTCTAGAAGCCAAGTCCTAGTAGCCCAGATATCATGGCTCTAGAAGCCAAGTCCTGGTAACCCTGATATCATGGCTCTAGAAGCCAAGTCCTGGTAACCCATATATCATGGCTCTAGAAGCCAAGTCCTGGTAACCCAGATATCATGGCTCTAGAAGCCAAGTCCTAGTAGCCCAGATATCATGGCTCTAGAAGCCAAGTCCTGGTAACCCAGATATCATGGCTCTAGAAGCCAAGTCCTGGTAACCCAGATATCATGGCTCTAGAAGCCAAGTCCTGGTAGCCCAGATATCATGGCTCTAGAAGCCAAGTTCTGGTAACCCAGATATCATGGCTCTAGAAGCCAAGTCCTGGTAGCCCAGATATCATGGCTCTAGAAGCCAAGTCCTAGTAGCCCAGATATCATGGCTCTAGAAGCCAAGTCCTGGTAGCCCAGATATCATGGCTCTAGAAGCCAAGTCCTGGTAACCCAGATATCATGGCTCTAGAAGCCAATTCCTGGTAGCCCAGATATCATGGCTCTAGAAGCCAAGTCCTGGTAGCCCAGATATCATGGCTCTAGAAGCCAAGTCCTGGTAGCCCAGATATCATGGCTCTAGAAGCCAAGTCCTGGTAGCCCAGATATCATGGCTCTAGAAGCCAAGTCCTGGTAGCCCAGATATCATGGCTCTAGAAACCAAGTCCTGGTTGCCCAGATATCATGGCTCTAGAAGCCAAGTCCTAGTAGCCCAGATATCATGGCTCTAGAAGCCAAGTCCTGGTAACCACAGATATCATAGGTGCCTCTGTTACTATAATGGAGGATATAGCCAAGTAGTGAGGTTTCTCTCCTCTATGTAATGCTGCTGTATAGAGTAGATAGGTTTCTCTCCTCTAGGTAATGCTGCTGTATAGAGTAGACAGGTTTCTCTCCTCTAGGTAATGCTGCTGTATAGAGTAGACAGGTTTCTCTCCTCTAGGTAATGCTGCTGTATAGAGTAGACAGGTTTCTCTCCTCTAGGTAATGCTGCTGTATAGAGTAGACAGGTTTCTCTCCTCTAGGTAATGCTGCTGTATAGAGTAGACAGGTTTCTCTCCTCTAGGTAATGCTGCTGTATAGAGTAGACAGGTTTCTCTCCTCTAGGTAATGCTGCTGTATAGAGTAGACAGGTTTCTCTCCTCTAGGTAATGCTGCTGTATAGAGTAGACAGGTTTCTCTCCTCTAGGTAATGCTGCTGTATAGAGTAGACAGGTTTCTCTCCTCTAGGTAATGCTGCTGTATAGAGTAGACAGGTTTCTCTCCTCTAGGTAATGCTGCTGTATAGAGTAGACAGGTTTCTCTCCTCTAGGTAATGCTGCTGTATAGAGTAGACAGGTTTCTCTCCTCTAGGTAATGCTGCTGTATAGAGTAGACAGGTTTCTCTCCTCTAGGTAATGCTGCTGTATAGAGTAGACAGGTTTCTCTCCTCTAGGTAATGCTGCTGTATAGAGTAGACAGGTTTCTCTCCTCTAGGTAATGCTGCTGTATAGAGTAGACAGGTTTCTCTCCTCTAGGTAATGCTGCTGTATAGAGTAGACAGGTTTCTCTCCTCTAGGTAATGCTGCTGTATAGAGTAGACAGGTTTCTCTCCTCTAGGTAATGCTGCTGTATAGAGTAGACAGGTTTCTCTCCTCTAGGTAATGCTGCTGTATAGAGTAGACAGGTTTCTCTCCTCTAGGTAATGCTGCTGTATAGAGTAGACAACATGTTCCTGAGCAGATCTGGGTTCAAATACTAGGACACTGGAGAGGAGGTAGGGAGGGAAGGAGGGAAGGAGGAGAGGAGGCAGGGAGAAGTAGGGTAGGAGAGGAGGCAGGGAGAGGTAGGAGAGGAGGTAGGGATGGAGGGTAGGAGAGGAGGTAGGGATGGAGGGTAGGAGAGGAGGCAGGGGGAGGTAGGGAAGGAGGGTAGGAGAGGGGGGAGGTAGGGTAGGAGAGGAAGGAGGGTAGGAGAGGAGGTAGGGAGGGAGGGAAGGAGGAGAGGAGGCAGGGAGAAGTAGGGTAGGAGAGGAGGCAGGGAGAGGTAGGAGAGGAGGTAGTGAAGGAGGGTAGGAGAGGAGGCAGGGGGAGGTAGGGAAGGAGGGTAGGAGAGGAGGCAGGGGGAGGTAGGGGAGGAGGGTAGGAGAGGAGGGAGGGAAGGAGGGTAGGAGAGGAGGTAGGCAGGGATGGATGGAGAAGAGGTCCGGGTGAAGTAGGGTCGGAGAGGAGGCAGGGAGAAGTAGGGTAGGAGAGGAGAGGTGGCAGGGAGAAGTAGGAGAGGAGAGGTGGCAGGGAGAAGTAGGAGAGGAGAGGTGGCAGGGAGAAGTAGGAGAGGAGAGATGGCAGGGAGAAGTAGGGTAGGAGAGGAGGCAGGGAGAAGGAGGGTAGGAGAGGAGGCAGGGAGAAGTAGGAGAGGAGGCAGGGAAGGAGGGTAGGAGAGAGGCAGGGAGAGGTAGGAGAGGAGGTAGGGAAGGAGGGTAGGAGAGGAGGCAGTGAGGGGTAGGGAAGGAGGGTAGGAGAGGAGGCAGTGAGGGGTACGGATGCAGTGAGAGGTGGGGATGTAGGGAAGGAGGGTAGGAGAGGAGGCAGTGAGGGGTACGGATGCAGTGAGAGGTGGGGATGTAGGGTAGGAGAGGTGGCAGGGAGGGAAGGAAGGTAGGAGAGGAGGCAGGGAAGAAGGGTAGGAAGGGAAGGAGGGTAGGATAGGAGGCAGGGAGAGAGGGAAGGAGGGTAGGAGGCAGGGAGGGAGGGAAGGAGAGGAGGGAGGGAGGGAAGGAGGAGAGGCAGAGAGCGGAAGGGAGGGAGGGTAGAGGAGGTAGTAGTGAGAGGGAGGGTAGGAGTGGAGGCAGAGAGGGAGGGAGGGTAGGAGAGGAGGCAAGGAGAGGCAGGGAGGGAGGGTAGGAGAGGGGGAAGGGAGGAGAGGAGGCAGGGAGGGAAGGTAGGTAGAGGGAGGCAGTGAGAGACATGGAAGAAGAGGCAGGTAGAACTGTTGTCTCACCCGAGGCATCACCCCCCTCAGCTGGGGCATCATCTGGTTCATCAGCAGGCAGAAAGACCATGCTGGAGTCATAGTCCTCTCCCAGCCACAACGCTGCTGCCTCTCTCTAGTGGAGGAGAGTCACACTGTTAGGATTAACACTGTAGACTGACACTGTTAGGATTAACACTGTAGAGTAACACTGTTAGGATAAACACTGTAGAGTCACACTGTTAGGATTAACACTGTTAGGATTAACACTGTAGACTGACACTGTTAGGATTAACACTGTAGACTGACACTGTTAGGATTAACACTGTAGAGTCACACTGTTAGGATTAACACTGTAGACTGACACTGTTAGGATTAACACTGTAGAGTAACACTGTTAGGATTAACACTGTAGAGTGACACTGTTAGGATTAACACTGTAGACTGACACTGTTAGGATTAACACTGTAGAGTCACACTGTTAGGATTAACACTGTAGACTGACACTGTTAGGATTAACACTGTAGAGTAACACTGTTAGGATTAACACTGTAGAGTGACACTGTTAGGATTAACACTGCAGAGTCACACTGTTAGGATTAACACTGTAGAGTCACACTGTTAGGATTAACACTGTTAGGATTAACACTGTAGAGTAACACTGTTAGGATTAACACTGTTAGGATTAACACTGTAGAGTGACACTGTTAGGATTAACACTGTTAGGATTAACACTGTTAGGATTAACACTGTTAGGATTAACACTGTTAGGATTAACACTGTAGAGTGACACTGTTAGGATTAATACTGTAGACTGACACTGTTAGGATTAACACTGTTAGGATTAACACTGTAGAGTAACACTGTTAGGGTTAAAACTGTAGAGTCACACTGTTAGGATTAACACTGTAGAGTCACACTGTTAGGATTAACACTGTAGAGTCACACTGTTAGGATTAACACTGTTAGGATTAACACTGTAGAGTCACACTGTTAGGATTAACACTGTAGAGTCACACTGTTAGGATTAACACTGTAGAGTGACACTGTTAGGATTAACACTGTAGACTGACACTGTTAGGATTAACACTGTAGAGTCACACTGTTAGGATTAACACTGTAGACTGACACTGTTAGGATTAACACTGTAGAGTAACACTGTTAGGATTAACACTGTAGAGTCATACTGTTAGGATTAACACTGTAGAGTGACACTGTTAGGATTAATACTGTAGACTGACACAGTTAGGATTAACACTGTTAGGATTAACACTGTAGAGTAACACTGTTAGGGTTAACGCTGTAGAGTCACACTGTTAGGATTAACACTGTAGAGTGACACTGTTAGGATTAACACTGTAGAGTCACACTGTTAGGATTAACACTGTTAGGATTAACACTGTTAGGATTAACACTGTAGAGTCACACTGTTAGGATTAACACTGTAGAGTCACACTGTTAGGATTAACACTGTAGAGTAACACTGTTAGGATTAACACTGTAGAGTAACACTGTTAGGATTAACACTGTAGTCTGACACTTAGGATTAATACTGTAGAGTCACACTGTTAGGATTAACACTGTTAGGATTAACACTCTAGACTGACACTGTTAGGATTAACACTGTAGAGTAACACTGTTAGGATTTACACTGTAGAGTCACACTGTTAGGATTAACACTGTAGAGTCACACTGTTAGGATTAACACTGTAGAGTAACACTGTTAGGATTAACACTGTAGAGTAACACTGTTAGGATTAACACTGTTAGGATTAACACTGTAGAGTAACACTTTGGATTAATACTGTAGAGTCACACTGTTAGGATTAACACTGTAGACTGACACTGTTAGGATTAACACTGTAGAGTAACACTGTTAGGATTAACACTGTAGAGTCACACTGTTAGGATTAACACTGTAAAGTAACACTGTTAGGATTAACACTGTAGACTGACACTGTTAGGATTAACACTGTAAAGTAACACTGTTAGGATTAACACTGTAGACTGACACTGTTAGGATTAACACTGTTAGGATTAACACTGTAGAGTAACACTGTTAGGATTAACACTGTAGAGTAACACTGTTAGGATTAACACTGTAGAGTAACACTGTTAGGATTAACACTGTAGAGTCACACTGTTAGGATTAACACTGTAGAGTAACACTGTTAGGATTAACACTGTAGAGTAACACTTAGGATTAATAATGTAGAGTAACACTGTTAGGATTAACACTGTAGAATAACACTGTTAGGGTTAACACTGTAGAGTCACACTGTTAGGATTAACACTGTTAGGATTAACACTGTAGAGTAACACTGTTAGGATTAACACTGTAACACTGTAGAGTCACACTGTTAGGATTAACACTGTTAGGATTAACACTGTAGAGTAACACTGTTAGGATTAACACTGTTAGGATTAACACTGTAGAATAACACTGTTAGGGGTAACACTGTAGAGTCACACTGTTAGGATTAACACTGCAGAATAACACTGTTAGGATTAACACTGTAGAGTCACACTGTTAGGATTAACACTGTAGAGTCACACTGTTAGGAGTCACACTGTTAGGATTAACACTGTAGAGTGACGCACACTGTCAGGGATTCAGGACCTGGTTTCCGATAGCGACAGAGGCTTACAAGTGTTTTAACGATGCGTCTTTCCTACAACGGCCCGAAGATGTAAGATGCGTATCCCAGAAACCCCACCGGAAGAGAGAACGGCCACTAAGTGCCTAGTTTATTCAAATGCTTACCCAATATATCCCAGATTTGGCCCATCGGTGCGCACATGTTAGGCTACACACCATGACATACGTTAGGAATAGACCTATAGCTTTACTGTTGACCTTCTAATGTAGTCATCTCGGTTTTAATATGAAGCATCTTTTTATACGTTGCTTGTTCGTATCAATCGCGTAGACATTGGCGACTTTTGTATTTGAAGTCAATTGAAGTCAAGTCAAGTGTTCACCGTCACAGAGAGACGAGTGGTCTGAGGCTCGTAATCTAACGATGCACTTAGCTGTTCTACAAGTGGTCTGAGGCTCGTAATCTAACGAAAACATATATATTTTTTTTAAAGTTTACGCCGTCACAGACGGATAAACCATGTGATTCTCGGTTTAGCAGAGATCTTCTTTGTATAAAGTGACGCGGGAGGTAAAAAAAATAAAATTTAAAAAAGGCATCTAACGATGCACTTAGCTGTTCTGCGAGTGGTCTGAGGCTCGTAATCTAACGATGCACTTAGCTGTTCTACGAGTGGTCTGAGGCTCGTAATCTAACGATGCACTTAGCTGTTCTACGAGTGGTCTGAGGCTCGTAATCTAACGATGCACTTAGCTGTTCTACGAGTGGTCTGAGGCTCGTAATCTAACGATGCACTTAGCTGTTCTACGAGTGGTCTGAGGCTCGTAATCTAACGATGCACTTAGCTGTTCTACGAGTGGTCTGAGGCTCGTAATCTAACGATGCACTTAGCTGTTCTACAAGTGGTCTGAGGCTCGTAATCTAACGATGCACTTAGCTGTTCTACGAGTGGTCTGAGGCTCGTAATCTAACGAGCCTCAGACCGTTTGCGACTGATTACGAGTGTTTTCAAGTGCAAAGTTAATAAAAAAATGTTTTTAGGAAACAGCTTGGAGATTTTTAACGGTGCTCCTACGAATGTTCTAAGGGAAGAACTTAGTCTTAAGTTTTGAGAAACCAGGCCGTGGACAGGAAACACGCGCAACGCAACGCAATTTTTCAGTTCATACGGTACATTTTGCAGCAAGTAGACAGACCCGTGAAGACAAGCCAGTTACTCACACTGTTTGTCTCATCGCTTGTTTTGTATTTGGGAGAGCACCGTCATTCAAAATCTCCATCTTCTCCAGGTATCTGGCAGCTTTTGTTTGCATGGTTATTACCCGTGTAAGAATGTTTAAATATGTCGGGCACCCTAAAGAGAAATTGCGTATTTTGAACCCTGTTCTCCAGGTGTCTGCCCATTGCCTCGTAGAATAACGACTCTTTCCCCCATGTCCTAGAGATCTGTTTAACCCCTGAACTAGTATAGCCACTGGTTGTTCCACTGGATATCATAAGGTGAACGCACCAATTTGTAAGTCGCTCTGGATAAGAGCGTCTGCTAAATGACTTAAATGTAAATGGTTGTCAACTGGTGTTTGAGCCCAGCAGAGTGTTTCAGGCAGCAGTCAGACCTTTCCAGGTGTTCAACTGCCTACTGAAATAATGAACTCCCCCACTTTTTCCAGGCTCTGAGCCCTGACCCCATGACCCCTTGGCAGCTGTAGCAGGTCTGCTGTTTGGATAGGAGTTCTTCAGACTGGAACCGACCTCCATTCTGCTGATGCTTTGGAAATGTGACCTAACCATTGTAGGAATATTCAAAGGAATGGTGTGTTTGCTTGGTGGTCCCTGAGCTTTAACCCTCATTGGCTTCAGAACCAGGGCTGCTGTTTGGATGGGAGCTCTTCAGACTGGAATAAACCTCAGTTTGATTCTGTTCTGCTGGAGCCTTGGAATGTAAGCGTACATGATGTTCACAGAACATTCAAGACCTGAGCTTTTGGTCCCTTGGCAAGAGGAGAAGGATGGCCCCTTGGCAAGAGGAGAAGGATGGCCCCTTGGCAAGAGGAGAAGGATGGCCCCTTGGCAAGAGGAGAAGGATGGCCCCTTGGCAAGAGGAGAAGGATGGCCCCTTGGCAAGAGGAGAAGGATGGCCCCTTGGCAAGAGGAGAAGGATGGCCCCTTGGCAAGAGGAGAAGGATGGCCCCTTGGCAAGAGGAGAAGGATGGTCCCTTGGCAAGAGGAGAAGGATGGCCCCTTGGCAAGAGGAGAAGGATGGCCCCTTGGCAAGAGGAGAAGGATGGCCCCTTGGCAAGAGGAGAAGGATGGCCCCTTGGCAAGAGGAGAAGGATGGTCCCTTGGCAAGAGGAGAAGGATGGCCCCTTGGCAAGAGGAGAAGGATGGCCCCTTGGCAAGAGGAGAAGGATGGTCCCTTGGCAAGAGGAGAAGGATGGTCCCTTGGCAAGAGGAGAAGGATGGCCCCTTGGCAAGAGGAGAAGGATGGTCCCTTGGCAAGAGGAGAAGGATGGTCCCTTGGCAGACAAACCGGGGGAGCTGTTTGTCTGGGAGTTCTCTGGACTGGACCGTCAGTTCTGCTCCGTTGGGACTCCGTTGGAACTGCGTTGGAACGTTACCTAACATTGTAGGAACGTTTTGGAATTTATTCAAGGATTATAAGTAGGAGACTGCTCCAGTTGGAGACAACATTACATACATTTACAAATGATTGAGGCTAAAACCAAAATAATACAAAAAAGGTTTATTTCCGTCGTGGTCCTCTTTTGGAAAAAATATGTCAGGTTGGCAAGATTGACACGGTCCACTCAGATTGACACGGTCCACTCAGATTGACACGGTCCACTCAGATTGACACGGTCCACTCAGATTGACACGGTCCACTCAGATTGACACGGTCCACTCAGATTGACACGGTTCACTCAGATTGACACGGTCCACTCAGATTGACACGGTCCACTCAGATTGACACGGTCCACTCAGATTGACACGGTCCACTCAGATTGACACGGTCCACTCAGATTGACACGGTTCCCTCAGATTGACACGGTTCACTCAGATTGACACGGTCCACTCAGATTGACACGGTTCCCTCAGATTGACACGGTCCACTCAGATTGACACGGTTCACTCAGATTGACACGGTCCACTCAGATTGACACGGTTCCCTCAGATTGACACGGTCCACTCAGATTGACACGGTCCACTCAGATTGACACGGTTCCCTCAGATTAACACGGTTCCCTCAGATTAACACGGTTCCCTCAGATTGACACGGTTCCCTCAGATTGACACGGTTCCCTCAGATTGACACGGTCCACTCAGATTGACACGGTTCACTCAGATTGACACGGTCCACTCAGATTGACACGGTTCCCTCAGATTGACACGGTCCACTCAGATTGACACGGTCCACTCAGATTGACACGGTTCCCTCAGATTAACACGGTTCCCTCAGATTGACACGGTTCCCTCAGATTGACACGGTCCACTCAGATTGACACGGTCCACTCAGATTGACACGGTTCCCTCAGATTGACACGGTTCAATAGGAGTTATCTAGACTGGAACCTTCGTTGTCCTCTATTAGAACGTTCCCTTCGTAGCTTCAACCTCGCAGCACACACACCAACTGATTATTGGGACTGCTGAATAATGTCCGGTTTTTCTCCTCTTGCTTTGTTTGCTCTTTTCCATATTATGTCTATTATGTCCATATTATCTTTGATCAGCTACACAGGAAAGGGCTGAAAATAGACCATATTAACATATGTAGCCTTAGAAATAAGGTTCATGAAATCAATAACTTGCTAACATCAGATAACATTCATATATTAGCCATTTCTGAGAATCACTTAGATCATTAACATGATGATACATCAGTAGCAATACAAGGATATAACATCTGTAGAAGAGACAGGAATGTTTATGGGGGAGGTGTTACTGTATATATTCAGAGCCATATCCCTGTAATGCTTATGGGGGAGGTGTTACTGTATATATTCAGAGCCATATCCCTGTAATGCTTATGGGGGAGGTGTTGCTGTATATATTCAGAGCCATATCCCTGTAATGCTTATGGGGGAGGTGTTGCTGTATATATTCAGAGCCATATCCCTGTAATGCTTATGGGGGAGGTGTTGCTGTATATATTCAGAGCCATATCCCTGTAATGCTTATGGGGGGGGTGTTACTGTATATATTCAGAGCCATATCCCTGTAATGCTTATGGGGGAGGTGTTGCTGTATATATTCAGAGCCATATCCCTGTAATGCTTATGGGGGAGGTGTTGCTGTATATATTCAGAGCCATATCCCTGTAATGCTTATGGGGGAGGTGTTGCTGTATATATTCAGAGCCATATCCCTGTAATGCTTATGGGGGAGGTGTTGCTGTATATATTCAGAGCCATATCCCTGTAATGCTTATGGGGGAGGTGTTGCTGTATATATTCAGAGCCATATCCCTGTAATGCTTAGAGAAGATCTTATGTCCAGTGTTATTGAAGTGTTGTGGTTGCAGGTTCACTTGGCCTCATCTAAAGCCTTTTCTTTTGGGGCGTTGCTATAGGCCACCAAGTGCTAACAGTCAGCATCTGGAGATAATATGTGTGAAATGCTTGATAGAGAGGTCTACTATCTTGGGGACCTGAATATTAACAGGTTTTCATCAAGCTGTCCGCTCAATAGGAAGCTTCTCACTGTAACCAGTGCCTGTAATCTGGTTCAGGTTAATTAATCAACCTACCAGGGTGTTTACAAACACTACAGGAACAAATATTGATCACATTTTTACAAATACTGTAGAGCTTTATTCTGAAGCTGTATCCGTACCCATTGGATGCAGTATTCACAATATAGTGGCTATGAACCAGGAAAGCCAAAGTTCCAACAGCTGGGCCTAAAATAGTGTATAAGAGATCATACTAAAGGCTTTGCTGTGACTCTTATGTGGATGATGTCGAAAATATTTGTTGGTCTGATGTGATTAATGAGGAGCATCCAGACGCTGCACTTGATGCATTTATGAAATTGCTTCTTCCAATTATTGATTAACATATGCACCTGTTAAGAAACTGACAGAACTTGCATGGCTCCATGGATTAATGAGAAGTTAAATAACTGTATGGTTGAAAGAGATGGGGGCAAAAGGACTGGCTAATAAGTCTCGCTGCACATCTGACTGGCTTGACTTACTGCAAACTGAGAAATGATGTGACTAAACTCAACAAAAAGAAGAAGAAACTGTATTATGAAGCCAAGATCAATGATATAAAGAATGATGGAAAAAAACTTAAAAGTACTTTAAATGAAATTTTGGGCAGAAAGACAAATTCAACTCCATCTTTCATCGAATCAGACGGCTTATTCATCACAAAACCATTTGATGTTGCCAATTATCTTTAGGATTACTTCATTGGTAGAGGAAATGCCAAGAACAAACAGTGTGGGAGAGCTGGGAAAATTATTGTTATCGATCAATAATGACAAACCTCCTGGCATTGACAACTTAGATGGAAAGCTACTGAGGATGGGAGCTGACTCTATAGCCACTCCTATCTGTCATATCTTTAATCTGAGCCTAGAGGAAAGTCTTTGTCCTCAGGCTTGGAGGGAAGCCAAAGTCATTCCACTACCCAAGAGTGGTAAAGCGGCCTTTACTGGTTCTAACAGCAGACCTATCAGCTTGCTGCCAGCTCTTAGCAAACTGTTGGAAAAAATTGTGTTTGACCAAATACAAAGCTATTTGTCTCTAAACAAATTAACAACAGACTTTCAGCATGCTTATAGAGAAGGGCACTCACCTTGTACTGCACTGACACAAATGACTGGTTGAAATAAATTGATAATAAGAAGATAGTGGGAGCTGTACTGTTAGATTTCAGTGCAGCCTCTGATATTATTGACCATAACCTGTTGTTGAAAAAACTTAAGTGCTATGGCTTTTCAACCTCTGCCATATCGTGGATTCAGAGCTATTTATCTAATAGATCTCAAAGGGTTTTCTTTAATGGAAGCTTCTCTAATGTCAAACATGTAAAGTGTGGTGTACCACAGGGCAGCTCTCTAGGCCCTCTACTCTTTTCTATTTTTACCAATGACCTGCCACTGTCATTTAACAAAGCCTGTGTGTCCATGTATGCTGATGATTCAACCATATACGCATCAGCAACCACAGCTAATGAAGTCACTGAAACCCTTAACAAAGAGTTGCAGTCTGTTTTGGAATGGGTGACCAGTAATAAACTGGTCCTGAACATCTCTAAAACTAAGAGCATTGTATTTGGTACAAATCATTCCCTAAGTTCTAGACCTCAGCTGAATCTGGTAATGAATGATGTGACTGTTGAACAAGTTGCGGAGACTAAATTACTTGGTGTTACCTTAGATTGTAAACTGTCATGGTCAAAACATATTAATTCAAAGGTTATAATGATATTTATTTTTTATTTATTTAACTTTTATGATGGGGGAGAGGTCTGTCCGTAATAAAGAGATGCTCTGATTTTTTGACTCCACACTCCAAAAAGCTAGTTCTGCAGGCTCTAGTTTAGTCTTATCTTGATTATTGTCCAGTCATATTTCATGCTGCAAAGAAAGACCTAGTTAATCTGCAGCTGGCCCAGAACAGAGTGGCATGTTTTGTTCATAATTGTTATCAGATGGCTAATATGCATGCCAGTCTCTCTCTTGTTTCTATAACAACCATTTTGTTGGAAGTTCCCGAAATAGTTTGCACAGTCAACTTACACTGACCCCCACTAGGGGTCTTTTCACTGTCTCCAGGTCGAGAAGGAAGTGTACGGTATTTTGCAGAGCCATGAGTGCATGGAACTCACCTCCTAATCATATATTTATTGAACCTTTTATTTAACTAGGCAAGTCAGTTAAGAACACATTGTTATTTACAACGCTCAGGGGGCAGACTGACTGATTTTTACCTTGTCATCTCGGGGATTGGATCCAGCAACCTTTCGGGTTACTGGCCCAACGCTCTAACCACTAGGCTACCTGTCGATTTGTTTATATAGCGCAAGTGAACAGCAAATCTGGTTTCAAAACAACAAATAAAGCAACACCTCACGGCACGTGTTTTTAAATGTATTTAAATTTAAATGTAAATTGTAAACTATTTTGTCTGTCTTTTTCATTATTTGTCAGACCCCGTTAAGACTAGCTGTAGCCATTTGCGTTGGCTAATGGGGATCAAAATAAGGTATTTTATTTGAAGTTGTAGGAACATTCCAGGAACGTTAACTGTTTTCTGGGTGAGCCCTAAGCTTTGGCTCCTTGGCAACAGGAGCAGCAGGGCCCCTTGGCAACGAGAGCAGCGGGGCCCCTTGGCAACAGGAGCAGCAGGGCCCCTTGGCAACAGGAGAAGCGTGGCCCCTTGGCAACAGGGGCAGCGGGGCCCCTTGGCAGGAGGAGCAGCGGGGCCCCTTGGCAACAGGAGCAGCGGGGCCCCTTGGCAACGAGAGCAGCAGGGCCCCTTGGCAACAGGAACAGCAGGGCCCCTTGGCAGCGGGGCCCCTTGGCAGGAGGAGCAGCGGGGCCCCTTGGCAACAGGAGCAGCGTGGCCCCTTGGCAACAGGAGCAGCGTGGCCCCTTGGCAACAGGAACAGCGGGGCCCCTTGGCAACAGGAGCAGCGGGGCCCCTTGGCAACAGGAGCAGCGGGGCCCCTTGGCAACAGGAGGAGCAGCGGGGCCCCTTGGCAACAGGAGGAGCAGCGGGGCCCCTTGGCAACAGGAGGAGCAGCGGGGCCCCTTGGCAACAGGAGGAGCAGCGGGGCCCCTTGGCAACAGGAGGAGCAGCGGGGCCCCTTGGCAACAGGAGGAGCAGCGGGGCCCCTTGGCAACAGGAGGAGCAGCGGGGCCCCTTGGCAACAGGAGGAGCAGCGGGGCCCCTTGGCAACAGGAGGAGCGGGGCCCCTTGGCAACAGGAGCAGCGGGGCCCCTTGGCAGCCAGACCGGGGCTGCTGTTTGGATGAGAGTTCTTCAGACTGGAACCTCCGTTGTACTAGAGCAGTGGAGCCTCCTGTAGCAGCAGCCCCGCCCCTACTGTGCTGACTAATCATAATCACTGTGAGTCTTGACTCATTTTGTCTAGAGCTCTGGGCATACCGACAGCCCAGCTGTTAGACTTAGTAGACTGGGGGAGAGAGGAATTAGACTGGGCCAATACGTCTGGCTCCTTCCAAATGGGACTGCTTCCAATGAAAATGGGACAGAGTCCAATGGCTATGGTTTGATTTCTCAAATTAAGGGGAAGAAAAGGTATTACTGGGATTTAAAAAGTATTATTGCTGTAAGAATATGAATCAAAAGGTGGAACAATGAAATGCTACTGACAAACTAATGTAATGTACTCAAGTCTTGGTGTAGATCAGGTGTTATTGCTTACTAGTGTATGAATAAAACAATGTTTGCATTAAAAAAAAAGCTGGGTGTTCAAAAGGAAAGATGGTTGTTTATTAGTAGTCAAAGTATAAATCACAAATGTTTAAGGAAATTGGTTTTGTAAATTATTTGCCTCCTAGTTACATAGATAAAGATACATTGAATATAACATTTATCCATTCAATTGTATCATTAGAAAATAATAAGAATGACATCTTATTAAATAATAAAATTATTAAATCATTCCCAGCTACAACTTTGCAAGATGTTTGAAATTACTTGATTTAATCAAACTACGAGAAGGTATATTGGAGTGTATAAGAGTTATAACTTATTATTAACCTATTAGTATTACTAATATAGTTAGTCACTAATCAATACTAGAAAATAAAATGTGGATCAAGTCAGTTTGTAGCCTACCTTAGACCTCTTTGCTTCCAGATGATCTTCTCTGTTGATGTGTACATCCTGTTGTTCCAGTCTGAGGGTTGAATCCTGGTTAAAGTGTTTCCCAGTCGAGCAGAGCACCCACGGTGACGATATAAAAGACAAGAGTATTAACACTCTCAGAGTTCCCATCGTGTCCCTGTATGTGTTTGGTGTGTTCAGTAGCTGCTGGGGCTAGTAGTAGTAGTAGTAGTGGTGGTGGTAGTAGTAGTAGTAGTAGTGGGCTATTTTCTCAGTGGCAGGTTGTGTGTAAAATGTGATCTGTCAAATCAGTATTTAAAGCCTGCACAAGTAGCTTCCAGGCGATTCTTGAAGCACGGGAGAGTTTATGGAACAGACTTTAACTCTTTGTTTGCCAATTCAGAGAAACCTCTTCTCCACACTGCTGCTGCTAGTCTGGTGGTGCTCTCTGCTGCTGCTAGTCTGGTGGTGCTCTCTGCTGCTAGTCTGGTGGTGCTCTCTGCTGCTAGTCTGGTGGTGCTCTCTCTGCTGCTGCTAGTCTGGTGGTGCTCTCTGCTGCTAGTCTGGTGGTGCTCTCTGCTGCTGCTAGTCTGGTGGTGCTCTCTGCTGCTGCTAGTCTGGTGGTGCTCTCTGCTGCTGCTAGTCTGGTGGTGCTCTCTGCTGCTGCTAGTCTGGTGGTGCTCTCTGCTGCTGCTAGTCTAGTGGTGCTCTCTGCTGCTGCTAGTCTGGTGGTGCTCTCTGCTGCTGCTAGTCTAGTGGTGCTCTCTTCTGCTGCTAGTCTGGTGGTGCTCTCTGCTGCTGCTAGTCTGGTGGTGCTCTCTGCTGCTGCTAGTCTGGTGGTGCTCTCTGCTGCTGCTAGTCTGGTGGTGCTCTCTGCTGCTGCTAGTCTGGTGGTGCTCTCTGCTGCTAGTCTGGTGGTGCTCTCTGCTGCTAGTCTGGTGGTGCTCTCTGCTGCTGCTAGTCTGGTGGTGCTCTCTGCTGCTGCTAGTCTGGTGGTGCTCTCTGCTGCTGCTAGTCTGGTGGTGCTCTCTGCTGCTGCTAGTCTGGTGGTGCTCTCTGCTGCTGCTAGTCTGGTGGTGCTCTCTGCTGCTGCTAGTCTGGTGGTGCTCTCTGCTGCTAGTCTGGTGGTGCTCTCTGCTGCTGCTAGTCTGGTGGTGCTCTCTGCTGCTAGTCTGGTGGTGCTCTCTCTGCTGCTGCTAGTCTGGTGGTGCTCTCTCTGCTGCTGCTAGTCTGGTGGTGCTCTCTGCTGCTGCTAGTCTGGTGGTGCTCTCTGCTGCTGCTGCTAGTCTGGTGGTGCTCTCTGCTGCTGCTGCTAGTCTGGTGGTGCTCTCTGCTGCTGCTGCTAGTCTGGTGGTGCTCTCTGCTGCTGCTGCTAGTCTGGTGGTGCTCTCTGCTGCTGCTGCTAGTCTGGTGGTGCTCTCTGCTGCTGCTGCTAGTCTGGTGGTGCTCTCTGCTGCTGCTGCTAGTCTGGTGGTGCTCTCTGCTGCTGCTGCTAGTCTGGTGGTGCTCTCTGCTGCTGCTGCTGCTAGTCTGGTGGTGCTCTCTGCTGCTGCTGCTAGTCTGGTGGTGCTCTCTGCTGCTAGTCTGGTGGTGCTCTGCTGCTGCTAGTCTGGTGGTGCTCTCTGCTGCTGCTAGTCTGGTGGTGCTCTCTGCTGCTGCTAGTCTG
Source organism: Salvelinus fontinalis (assembly GCF_029448725.1). Classification (NCBI taxonomy): domain Eukaryota; kingdom Metazoa; phylum Chordata; class Actinopteri; order Salmoniformes; family Salmonidae; genus Salvelinus; species Salvelinus fontinalis. The sequence goes on along the minus strand of NC_074682.1, from coordinate 59,574,141 downwards.
GTGGTGCTCTCTGCTGCTGCTAGTCTGGTGGTGCTCTCTGCTGCTGCTAGTCTGGTGGTGCTCTCTGCTGCTGCTAGTCTGGTGGTGCTCTGCTGCTGCTAGTCTGGTGGTGCTCTGCTGCTGCTAGTCTGGTGGTGCTCTCTGCTGCTGCTAGTCTGGTGGTGCTCTCTGCTGCTGCTAGTCTGGTGGTGCTCTCTGCTGCTAGTCTGGTGGTGCTCTCTCTGCTGCTGCTAGTCTGGTGGTGCTCTCTCTGCTGCTGCTAGTCTGGTGGTGCTCTCTCTGCTGCTGCTAGTCTGGTGGTGCTCTCTGCTGCTGCTGCTAGTCTGGTGGTGCTCTCTGCTGCTGCTGCTAGTCTGGTGGTGCTCTCTGCTGCTGCTGCTAGTCTGGTGGTGCTCTCTGCTGCTGCTAGTCTGGTGGTGCTCTCTGCTGTTGCTAGTCTGGTGGTGCTCTCTGCTGCTGCTGCTAGTCTGGTGGTGCTCTCTGCTGCTGCTGCTAGTCTGGTGGTGCTCTCTGCTGCTGCTAGTCTGGTGGTGCTCTCTGCTGCTGCTAGTCTGGTGGTGCTCTCTGCTGCTGCTAGTCTGGTGGTGCTCTCTGCTGCTGCTAGTCTCGTGGTGCTCTCTGCTGCTGCTGCTAGTCTGGTGGTGCTCTCTGCTGCTGCTGCTAGTCTGGTGGTGCTCTGCTGCTGCTAGTCTGGTGGGGCTCTCTGCTGCTGCTAGTCTGGTGGTGCTCTCTGCTGCTGCTAGTCTGGTGGTGCTCTCTGCTGTTGCTAGTCTGGTGGTGCTCTCTTCTGCTGCTGCTAGTCTGGTGGTGCTCTCTGCTGCTGCTAGTCTGGTGGTGCTTCTGCTGCTGCTAGTCTGGTGGTGCTCTGCTGCTGCTAGTCTGGTGGTGCTCTCTGCTGTTGCTAGTCTGGTGGTGCTCTCTGCTGTTGCTAGTCTGGTGGTGCTCTCTGCTGCTGCTAGTCTGGTGGTGCTCTCTGCTGCTGCTAGTCTGGTGGTGCTTCTGCTGCTGCTAGTCTGGTGGTGCTCTGCTGCTGCTAGTCTGGTGGTGCTCTCTGCTGTTGCTAGTCTGGTGGTGCTCTCTGGTGCTGCTAGTCTGGTGGTGCTCTCTGCTGTTGCTAGTCTGGTGGTGCTCTCTGCTGCTGCTAGTCTGGTGGTGCTCTCTTCTGCTGCTGCTAGTCTAGTGGTGCTCTCTGCTGCTGCTAGTCTGGTGGTGCTCTCTGCTGTTGCTAGTCTGGTGGTGCTCTCTTCTGCTGCTGCTAGTCTAGTGGTGCTCTCTGCTGCTGCTAGTCTGGTGGTGCTCTCTGCTGTTGCTAGTCTGGTGGTGCTCTCTGGTGCTGCTAGTCTGGTGGTGCTCTCTGCTGTTGCTAGTCTGGTGGTGCTCTCTGGTGCTGCTAGTCTGGTGGTGCTCTCTGCTGCTAGTCTGGTGGTGCTCTCTGCTGCTAGTCTGGTGGTGCTCTCTCTGCTGCTGCTAGTCTGGTGGTGCTCTCTCTGCTGCTGCTAGTCTGGTGGTGCTCTCTGCTGCTAGTCTGGTGGTGCTCTCTGCTGCTAGTCTGGTGGTGCTCTCTTCTGCTGCTAGTCTGGTGGTGCTCTCTGCTGCTGCTAGTCTGGTGGTGCTCTCTGCTGCTAGTCTGGTGGTGCTCTCTTCTGCTGCTAGTCTGGTGGTGCTCTCTGCTGCTGCTAGTCTGGTGGTGCTCCTGCACATTTTGGGCTAGTGGTCCGAAACACAGGAAAATGTGCAGTATTACAATGCTCAAAAAGCTTAATGACTTTTACTGTGAAACTCTGGAGTTCTGGCTGACAGCCACCAGTATTTAGTTGAGTGGAATGTGACTCTGTGGTGGTCTTGGTAATATGCGTGTGTGTGTGTGTGTGTGTGTGTGTGTGTGTGTGTGTGTGTGTGTGTGTGTGTGTGTGTGTGTGTGTGTGTGTGTGTGTGTGTGTGTGTGTGGTATGAATGGCTGTGGTACCTTTTTTAGTAATAGCTCCCAGCAATAACTGATTTATTTAGTATTCACTTTTACAAGCTGTTTTTTTTTCAGCAGCGGTTGTCTTTTTCAAGTCTGGTCGTTTCCCAGCTCTGGTCTGAGTAATGGGACATTTATTTTATTATAACCGGCACGTAGTTATCCTAACAAAATGGATTTATGAGATTAGAATTGGAACGATCTCACAGTTTAGAAAGTGACGATGCCAGTATTTTTTTCTCCTTAGACCGCGGCTAATGAATTATTCTGAGGCGTCGCTGTGTTGTGGCGTCACCTACAGCTTGGCGTTTCCAGCTGGCTTCCGGGTTAAGCGGGCGTCTGTTAAGAAGCGCGGGTTTTGGTGGGTCATGTTTCGGGGGGGGGGGGGGGGGGGGGGGGGCGTTAGTTTCTTCTCTGCAATGAGTCTGGATCTGAGTGGGCAGCGAATTCCCCGTGCAGCGAATGGGAGGGCAGCGAGGGTATTGTCAGGCAGCGAATGGGAGGGCAGCGAGGGTATTGTCAGGCAGCGAATGGGAAGGCAGCGAGGGTATTGTCAGGCAGCGAATGGGAGGGCAGCGAGGGTATTGTCAGGCAGCGAATGGGAGGGCAGCGAGGGTATTGTCAGGCAGCGAATGGGAGGGCAGCGAGGGTATTGTCAGGCAGCGAATGGGAGGGCAGCGAGGGTATTGTCAGGCAGCGAATGGGAGGACAGCGAGGGTATTGTCAGGCAGCGAATGGGAGGGCAGCGAGGGTATTGTCAGGCAGCGAATGGGAGGGCAGCGAGGGTATTGTCAGGCAGCGAATGGGAGGGCAGCGAGGGTATTGTCAGGCAGCGAATGGGAGGGCAGCGAGGGTATTGTCAGGCAGCGAATGGGAGGACAGCGAGGGTATTGTCAGGCAGCGAATGGGAGGGCAGCGAGGGTATTGTCAGGCAGCGAATGGGAGGGCAGCGAGGGTATTGTCAGGCAGCGAATGGGAGGGCAGCGAGGGTATTGTCAGGCAGGTCACTTCCATAACAGGAAATTTGCAGTAGAGAGGAGGAAACAAAATACCAATGACTACATTAAACACCGGCTCAAGTCTCCTTAAGTTTTACAGTGTGTGTCTCCACAGAGTAGAGGAGTTTTAACAGAGTCCCCTCCTAGGAGCCCTCTATGATCCTATGAAGCCCTATAGTCTCACTGCTGAGCTGTATCCAGCTGCTGGAACCTGGAAGGTAGATGCATGTACTAGGACTGCTTCCCCAGAGCTTTATCTGGCAAGGTATACAGTATCCTCTCTGGATCTGTTCTGTGAATCCTGTACATTGTTATTGGCACCAGACAGGTTTAAATAAAAAGACAAAAGACAGACCACCCCCCCCCCCCCTTATAAACATAACCACTTTGTCGCAGTGAAGTTTTAAGGTTTAAAGCAAAAATAAATGAAATGGAAAACATGTGAAACGCAGACACACACCTCCTCTCTGCACCTCAAGACGAGAAGGAAAGAGGGCCCCAGAAATAAACATTCAAGGGATGGAAACAAGGGGAGTGAAACTGATGAAGTACTGTTAGAAGTGTGGTAGCACTTACGAAGGATCTGTAAACATTCACGATGCTGGAAAGTGTGCCAATAAAGTGGAAAATACCATATATATATATATAAAAAATTTTTTTTTTACTGTTGCTCATTTTCTGTCATACCTTTTCTCTATCAGGGTGGTATTTCACTGCGTGACAGGAGAAGGGGAGATATGGAGCACCTTAAAGCAGACCAGACCTAGGTTCAAGTACTATTTTGAATTCTGCCCGGAGTGTCAGATGGGCAGGGTTTGCAGTTTTGGGACCATTCTATTTTGCCCCGAACTGACAGGCAAGCTCAATCGAGCAAATCAAATCCATTTTTATTTGTCACGTACGCCGAATACAACACATGTTGATGTGAGCCATGACCAGCCTTTCAATTCACTTCATGGCTACAGACGTGTCGGTAGTCATTTAGGCAGGTTACCTTCGTGTTCTCGGGCACAGGGACTATAGTGGTCTGCTTGAAACAACATGTTTGTATTACAGACTCGGTCAGGGAGAGGTTGAAAATGTCAGTGAAGACACTTGCCAGTTGGTCAGCGCATGCACATGCTTTGAGTACACGTCCTGGTAATCCATCTGGCCCTGCAGCCTTGTGAATGTTGACCTATTTAAAGGTCTTACTCAAATCACACAGTCTTCCAGAACAGCTGGTGCTCTCATGCATGCTTCAGTGTTGCTTGCATCAAAGCAAGCATAGAAGTAATTTAGCTCGTCTGGTAGGCTCATGTCATTGGGAAGCTCGCGGCTGTGCTTCCCTTTGTAGTCTGTAATAGTTTGCAAGCCCTGCCACATACGACGAGCGTCGGACGAGCGTGGGAGCCGGTGTAGTACGATTCAATCTTAGTCCTGTATTGATGCTTTGCCTGATTGATGATTCGTGGGAGGGCATAGCCGGATTTCTTATAAGCGTCCGGGTTAGAGTCCCGCTCCTTGAAAACGGCAGCTCTACCCTTTAGCTCAGTGCGGATGTTGCCAGTAATCCATGGCTTCTGGTTGGGGTATGTACGTACGGTCACAGTGGGGACGACGTCATCGATGCACTTATTGATGAAGCCAGTGACTGACGTTGTATACTCCTCAATGCCATCTGAAAAACCCCGGAACATATTCCAGTCTGTGATAGCAAAACAGTCCTGTGGCTTAGCATCTGCTTCATCTGACCACTTCTTTATTGACCAAGTCAATGGTGCTTAACTTTACCTAGAATTATGGTCAGATTTGCCAAATGGAGGGCGAGGGAGAGCTTTGTACGTGTCTCAGTGTGTGAAGTTAAGGTGGTCTAGAGTTTTTTTCCCCCTCTAGTTGCACATTTAACATGCTGGTAGAAATTAGGTTAAACTGATTTCAGTTTCCCTGCATTAAAGTCCCCGGCCACTAGGAGCGCCGCCTCTGGATGAGCGTTTTCCTGTTTGCTTGTGGCCTTTCACGGGCGGCAGGTGGCCTAGTGGGTAGAGCGTTGGACTAGTAACCGAAAGGTTGCAAGATCAAATCCCAGAGCTGACAAGGTAAAAATCTGTCGTTCTGTCCACTGTTCCTAGGTCGTCATTGAAAATAATAATTTGTTCTTAACTGACTTGCCTAGTTAAATAAAGGAGAAAAAAATGAATTGAGTGCAGTGGTAAATAGACAGCTACGACAAATATAGATGAAAACTCTCTTGGTAAATAGTGTGGTCTACAGCTTATCATGAGATACTCTACCTCAGGCGGGCAAAACCTTGAGACTGCCTTAATATTAGATTTCGTGCACCAGCTGTTTACAAATATACACAGACCGCCACCCTTTTTCTTACCGAAGGCAGCTGTTCTATCTTGCCGACGCAGTGTAAACCCCGCCAGCTGTATTTTATCCTTGTCGTCGCTCAGCCACAACTCGGTGAAACATAAGATATTACCGTATTTAAAATAGTATTTGAACCCAGCTCTGAAGCAGACCAGGCATCCCAGATTAAGAAACACTGCGAATAGTGGTTCAGTATTATTGGTATGAGTGGTTTGTCAGATGAACAGAGCAAAGTACAGAGAGGTCCTTGATGAAAACCTGTTCCAGAGTGCTCAGGACCTCAGACTGGGGCGAAGGTTCACCTTCCAACAGGACAATGACCCTAAGCACACAGCCAAGACAACGCAGGAGTGCCTTCGGGACAAGTCTCTGAATGTCCTCGAGTGGCCCAGCCAGAGCCCGGACTTGAACCCTATTGAACATCTCTGGAGAGACCTGAAATTAGCTGTGCAGCAACGCTCCCCATCCAACCTGACAGAACTTGAGAGGATCTGCAGAGAAGAATGGGAGAAACTCCCCAAATACAGGTATGCCAAGCTTGTAGCGTCATACCCAAGAAGTCTGGAGGCTGTAATCACTGCCAAAGGTGCTTCAACATAGTACTGAGTAAAGGGTCTGAATACCTTTGTAAATGTGATATTAAACTTTTTTTTTTTTTAAACAAATTTGCTAAATAATTTCTAAAAAACTGTTTTTTGCTTTGTGATTATAGTGTATTGTGTGTAGATTGAGGGGGAAAAACAATTTAATCAATTATAGAATAAGTCTGTAACGTAACAAAATGTGGATCAAGTCAAGGGTCTGAATACTTTCCGATTGCGCTGTATATTTTCGTTTTATGGCTTTATAGATTATTTATTTTGATGTGTTAGGCTTCAGAGTCAAGTGTTATTTGTCCAGGCCTCAATTTGATTCATGTCTAGCACCATACATTCTCTCTGTTGATATATTCTAATGTTATAACGTCTAATATTAACTGGCGAATTGGGAGAGCCTGAGGTGATTCCCATTTGTGACCAACTGGCTCGATCCGGTCTTACGTAGCAACATTTGAAACTGTGTTTTTTTACATTAGATAAAAGTAGAGACTCAGAGCTAGAAAATGGTATATCATACACTATAGTTGAAGAACAATGGGAAAGTAATTGTGCTTTGAAAGTTGATAAACTAGTAACCCCACTTTTGAGAAAATGGCCCTTGAATGTTTTGGTACACCTACTGGAGAGCGCTTCTTTGTCTACACCCATTCAGCATCGTTCACACCCTCTTGAGCCTTAGCCCCACCCATCTCTTTAAGGATTCACATGTGAGGCCATGTGCTAAACAGAGGGAGTAGTGTAATAAACTACCAATCATTTCAAGACTACATCCGTCAACATGTCTGTAGGCAGTTGTCGCAGTGACATCATCATATTGTCGTCCGACATCAAACTTGTCGTTGTTGTTATGAAAAAGTATAAACACAAAAATTACAGGCTGCACGACATCAGCAGCCTGGTGGTCCAAATTAGCATAACAGGTGTATTTTAACACCAATAAACCTATCTGTTTTAAAAATGAATTTAGTATACGTCAATTTAGCAAACCAGGCAACTAAAAGCGACTTTCTAAACAATGTTTTGGTTCGTTTCTAGCTTGTTAACGTTAAGTTAGCCGGCTAGCCAGTTCAAATAACGACCATATCATATCGCTGACAATGTCTTAACTTCAGCCAATCTCTAGTCATTGTTACAGGAAATAAACTCTCAACTAGATCATTATTTACAAGTTAATGGCTAATTACAGAAAATTGTATATGGTTGTGAGTGTGACGAAATAAAAGTAGGTCATTCTACAGAATAATTGTATAACTTGGACACTGTCTCGTTGGCCTAACGTTACGTCCTAATTTGACTTTGGTGCATGTCCTGTTGTTCTTCTCATTACTGTCTCTGGTAAAGTATTGGTGTTTACCAATACTGGTAAACACACACTATATCAAATCTATGTTTATTTGTCTCAGACACAGGGGATACAAAAGGTTTAAACGGTACAGTGAAATGGTTACTTACATAGTGGAGTCTTTTCTTTAGACATGTAGCTAGCTAGCTAGCTAAACAATGAACCATAATCACAACTCATAATGTTACTACACTGCATGAATCTACAGGTAGCTAAAGCTAACCAACTAGGTTCAATGTTAGCTAGCTAGCTAACATTAGGCTATAACTAGCAATGCAAATGGCTCTGAGATCAGAATAATATTACTATGAATAAGCCTATACACGTAACGTTAGCTAACTTGCAATGAAAATGACTTTCTGACAAAATTTGATACGTATAATATCTGAAAATGTAGCTTGCTAAATTCTCTTACCCGTATACATGAATGAACGCTTCTCCCTCTCGGTCACGGATGCCGTGGTTGCCCTTTAGTTTGAAGATGTAATCTGTTGACAGGTGTTTTATACAGCCTTTGTGTGTTCTGTTTCTGACTCCGTCTGCATATATTTGCAATCAAACGCCTGAATTTCTCCATCTCCTTAGCTATAATAGTCTGCTTCCACCGGGCATTCTACTGATTTCAGATATCGGTCCTCCAGAAAGCATTAGCATTAGCAATATTATCTCAGTTATTCGTGATATCTTTTCAAAAAAGAAGCGTTAGAAAGGATTACCTGGACATACTGACCAGCTCATGTTATAGACAGAACCGTGCTACATGGCAGACCAATACGAACTCAACTCTCGTCATGCCCTGCCCATCCATTATCTCAGCCAATCATGGCTAGCGGTAAGTTTCCTGTCTTTATCCCGTGGCTAAACCAATTAGGCTTTTTAATTTAACAGTTTTATTCATATTTACAGATGGCATACAAGTTTATTATTAAGGCACATGAAAGTTCACATGTTCCAGAAGGCTTTTCTTCTTCTTATTATTTTTTTTGTGGTACTTTTATCCCTCTTTTCTCCCCAATTTTGTGATATCCAATTGGTAGTTACAGTCTTGTCCCATCGCTTCAGCTCCCCTACGGGAAGCATGTAAGATATGTAATAGACAGAGGTTATCATAATAATTTTTTAACAAACCCGCTTTGGTCTGGATGTACCGATTTGGGTAAGTAAGTTTTTGAGATTGGACAACCGTTTTACAAAATGGTTTAATATCTGTGTTTATGAAAGATAAGGGGTGATAGTGAGAACACCCGGTGGTGTCCTTACCTTTTAAAAAAATAAATAAAAGTGAAATTAGTTTGGTATTTATATCCCTGGGAACGAGGGCGGGTAATGGGGAACGAGGGCGGGTAATGGGGAACGAGGGCGGGTAATGGGGAACGAGGGCGGGTAATGGGGAACAAGGGCGGGTAATGGGGAACAAGGGCGGGTAATGGGGAACGAGGGCGGGTAATGGGGAACGAGGGCGGGTAATGGGGAACAAGGGCGGGTAATGGGGAACAAGGGCGGGTAATGGGGAACAAGGGCGGGTAATGGGGAACAAGGGCGGGTAATGGGGAACAAGGGCGGGTAATGGGGAACCAAGGGCGGGTAATAAAAGCAAAAAAGAAAGAAAATGAAAACCAAAAGAAGTAATGACAGATATGCCTAAACAGGCAGATAGCTGTAGAACCAATGCGGTTTCTGTCTGAGTGTTACGAGAGCGCCACTTTCCCTCCATAGCCGTTGCTAAGTGATAATGGATGCTTCCACGTTGTGTTGTTTACTTCTGATTATTTTTTAAACCTATGAAGATGCCCGGTGAAAGCAAATATGCAAATTATTAGAGATAGAGAGCTGTCAGAGATGTTAAACTCTCTGCTCGGTTTTGCTTGTTTATAGCAGGTCATTTCATAGAGAACTGTCAGAGATGTTAAACTCTCTGCTCGGTTTTGCTTGTTTACAGCAGGTCATTTCATAGAGAACTGTCAGAGATGTTAAACTCTCTGCTCTGTTTTGCTTGTTTACAGCAGGTCATTTCATAGAGAACTGTCAGAGATGTTAAACTCTCTGCTCTGTTTTGCTTGTTTAAAAAGCAGGTCATTTCATAGAGAGCTGTCAGAGATGTTAAACTCTCTGCTCGGTTTTGCTTGTTACATCACCAACATTTGTAGAATGAAAGCGCTAACATGGCGTCCGTTTCAAAACCTGACCAAACTGGTCTTAATACGTGGCTCTGGTCGTAGTTGGTGACCGTTTAGGTAGAGGCGTTCGATCAAGGTAGAGGTTTGAAGCCTGTTTAATAAGAGACCGACTACTCCTCTCCTAGTTGAGTTGGGGAGTGTAGGGGAGGGGGGAGATGGAGACAGCTGCTCCACAGATGCCGTTCCAGTACATCCTGCTACAGATGCATCCCAGGAGGGATCTGTTTGTTGACTCTTCATGCTACACAGGATGAAATTCAGGATATTGTCTCTAAATAGGAAATATGTAAAGACCAGAATATCAATGTTGAACGGGATGCTTGAAATATTAAAGTAAATGTAGTATGTAAAACCTAAAAAAAAAATGTAGAATTTAAGTCTTAAGCCTAGATTGTTATGGTAAATATACCCTAATTGTAGAATGTAATGCCTAGGAATGTATCCTAAATGTGTAGACGGTAAAGCCTATAGAATAAACATGTACAGTTGAAGCCAGAAGTTTACATACACTTTAGCCAAATACATTTAAACTCAGTTTTTCACAATTCCTGACATTTAATCCTCGTAAAAAATTCCCTATTTTAGGTCAGTTAGGATCACCACTTTATTTTAAGAATGTGAAATGTCAGAATAATAGTAGAAAGAATTATTTATTTCAGCTTTAATTTCTTTCATCACATTCCCAGTGGGTCAGAAGTTTACATACACTCAATTAGTATTTGGTAGCATTGCCTTTAAATTGTTTAACTTGGGTCAAACGTTTCGGAAGCCTTCCTTCAAGCTTCCCACAATAAGTTGGGTGAATTTTGGCCCATTACTCCTGACAGAGCTGGTGTAACTGAGTCAGGTTTGTAGGCCTCCTTGCTCACACACATTTCTTCAGTTCTACCTACTATTTTTCTATGGGATTTAGGTCAGGGCTTTGTGATGGCCACTCCAAAACCTTGACTTTGTTGTCCTTAAGCCATTTTGCCACAACTTTGGAAGTATGCTTGGAGTCATTGTCCATTTGGAAGACCCAATTGCGACCAAGCTTTAACTTCCTGACTGATGTCTTGAGATGTTGCTTCAATATATCCACATAATTGCCCTCCCTCATGATGCCATCTATTTTGTGAGGTGCACCAGTCCCTCCTGCAGCAAAGCACCCCCACAACAGGATGCTGCCACCCCCGTGCTTCACGGTTGGGATGGTGTTCTTCGGCTTGCAAACTTACCCCTTTTTCCTCCAAACGTAACGATGGTCATTATGGCCAAACAGTTCTATTTTTGTTTCATCAGACCAGAGGACATTTCTCCAAAAAGTACGATCTTTGTCCCCATGTGCATTTGCAAACAATAGTCTGGGTTTTTATGGCGGTTTTGAAGCAGTGGCTTCTTCCTTGCTGAGCGGGCTCTAAGGTTATGTCGATATAGGACTCATTTTACTGTGGATATAGATACTTTTGTACCTGTTTCCTCCAGCATCTTCACAAGGTCCTTTGCTGTTGTTCTGGGATTGATTTGCACTTTTTGCACCAAAGTACTTCAATCTCTAGGAGACAGAACACGTCTCCTTCCTGAGCGGTATGACGGCTGCGTGGTCCCATGGTGTTTATACTTGCGTACTGTTGTTTGTACAGATGAACGTGGTACCTTCAGGCTTTTGGAAATTGCTACCAAGGATGAACCAGACTTGTGGAGGTCTACAATGTTTTTTCTGAGGTCTTGGCTGATTTCTTTTGATTTTCCCATAATGTCAAGCAAAGAGACACTCAGTTTAGGTAGGCCTTGAAATAAATCCACAGGTACACCTCCAATTGACTCAAATTATGTCAATTAGCCTATCAGAAGCTTCTAAATCCATGAAATCCTTTTCTGGAATTTTCCAAGCTGTTTAAAGGTACAGTCAACTTAGTGTATGTAAACTTCTGACCCACTGGAATTGTGATACAGTGAATTATAAGTGAAATAATCTGTCTGTAAACAATTGTTGGAAAAACTACTTGTGTCATGCACAAAGTAGGTGTCCTAACCGACTTGCCAAAACTATAGTGTGATAACAAGAAATGTGTGGAGTGGTTGAAAAACAAGTTTTAATGATTCTAACCTAGGTGTATGTAAACTTCCGACTTCAACATGTAAATGTAGAATGTTAACAATAAATGTATCCTAAATGTAAACTGTAAAGCCACTTCCTAGGCCTGGGGATATTATCCCAGCACAGGTTTTTACTACGGCAGTTAACCTTTAAGGCCTCAAAAAAACACTTCAGATATATGATGTTACATGTTAAAGGAAACAATCCTAAGGTTATTTACACTAAAAGCTTTGTGGGGTAAACATATAGCAGTCATTACAGTACACCTGAGTGTTATGGGTAGTTTATTACACTGATTATTTCAAGATTTATCAACTACATTAACTTATTTCCTGAAGTTATTTTTTTTTATCACAGCAGAGTTAGTGTCCTACTAGTATACTGTCTTTATGTCTTTGATGCCATTGAAACATGTTTCAATTACATGCATTTTATAAAGCCCCCCCCCCCCCCCCCTTTTTTTTTTTTTTACATCAGCAGTTGTCACAAAGTGCTTTACAGATACCCCAGCCTAAAACCCCAAAGAGCTTTACAGATACCCCAGCCTAAAACCCCGAAGTGCTTTACAGATACCCCAGCCTAAAACCTCAAAGAGCTTTACAGATACCCCAGCCTAAAACCCCAAGAGATTCACAGATACCCCAGCCTAAAACCCCAAAGAGCTTTACAGATACCCCAGCCTAAAACCCCAAAGAGTTTTACAGATACCCCAGCCTAAAACCCCAAAGAGCTTTACAGATACCCCAGCCTAAAACCCCAAAGAGCTTTACAGATACCCAGCCTAAAACCCCAAGAGATTCACAGATACCCCAGCCTAAAACCCCAAAGAGCTTTACAGATACCCAGCCTAAAACCCCCAAAGAGCTTTACAGATACCCCAGCCTAAAACCCCCAAAGAGCTTTACAGATACCCCAGCCTAAAACCCCAAAGAGCTTTACAGATACCCCAGCCTAAAACCCCCAAAGAGCTTTACAGATACCCCAGCCTAAAACCCCCAAAGAGCTTTACAGATACCCCAGCCTAAAACCCCCAAAGAGCTTTACAGATACCCCAGCCTAAAACCCCCAAAGAGCTTTACAGATACCCCAGCCTAAAACCCCAAAGAGCTTTACAGATACTCCAGCCTAAAACCCCAAAGAGCTTTACAGATACCCCAGCCTAAAACCCCGAAGTGCAAGCAATGCAGAGTGGTGATTGTGGAGGCTAGATTCCTTTCCTGTTGGATTGAGACGTTGTGGTGACAGCCTAGGTATGGATAGTATTACGGCTTAAATATATGCCACAGCTTCGTGGAGGGCTATTCCAAAAGCTGCTTTATATATTGGCTGCTGACTGTATTTTCCCCATCGTCTTGGCATACCACTACCTCTGGGCTCAGCATAGCAGTGAAATGAGATCCAAACTAGGGGTATTGCAACAAACTTTAACAAGGAATCTTTTGACCTTTTATTATATTGAGACTTCAGTTTGATCGTCATATTTTTCATTGTATTCGTGTAATCACTTAGTGGAGATGCAGACTGTGTACGTTTTGGACATTTGTTGTGGTTATTAGTAATGCTAAAGGACAGGATATTGTAAACTAAACACCATTACTGTCTGCTGGTATGTAGCTAAATCAACACCAGATTTGCTTACTCTGTATGTCTCTGTGATTCAAGAGAGTGGTGAGGAGGGAGGAGTCTACTGTGTCCAGAAGCGACTTTACCATAAATGTTCTAGATTCAGGTTCACTCAAACATCGCTTTAAAGATTTTGTTTTACTCTTGACAGTTACAGCTGAATTTTGGGATTGTATATATCGAGACGCTCTCTTTAAAATATTTGCCATCTGTGGGTATTCGGCTTGTCTCTGAATTGTTTAATCATACTGATTTTCCTGCCAGCTCCTGACGTCAGGGCATGAAAACGACGTGTGTCCTGAATTAGCCTCGTGTACGTGTGTGTTCCGCTATAGCCTGTTGTGAGTTGTTTTTCCCCCCCTAACTAAACTAGCTGGCTAGCTGAACTATGCTAGTTTTCGTCCTCATGACCAAACGTCATAAATACTGAACCCTCAACTTCAAAACTCCTTTGCTAGTTATGCCCATCATCGGCCTGCACGGAGCTTTACCTATGAAACGGACTACAAAGGCAGAATCCTGGTTAATCAGCCTCTGAGGATTCTATTGAATCTGATCAGCCTGTCAGGAATGGAGCTTCAACCCCCTCTGTAAATGTAAATATTATCCATAAAACAAGGAGTGTCCGTTACAAATTATACACATATCATTTATGCAAGCTAACAACCAGCGTAGATAACAAGCTAGCTAAGTTCGCTGCGTTGTCGCTAGCAATGCGATTGGCTGTGATCTTGGGGGCGTCACACATCCTGGGAGACAGGGCTGTCTGTCAGGCATTGTTCAGGGCTTAAATGCCCCACGAGGGCTTAGATGCCCCCAAGAGCTCTTGGCTCAAGGTAAGGGACATTTAGCTTGCTAACATTCTAACTTATAAACTGATAATGAGCTCCCAACACAAATTAATGAATGATGTTAGCATGACATGTACCATCCCTTAAGTGTAGTAACTCTTTGGTTTTCTTCATGGAGTTCAAGCTTAGAATCCTCTTTGGTGTTCTTCATGGAGTTCAAGCTTAGAATCCTCGTTGGTGTTCTTCATGGAGTTCAAGCTTAGAATCCTCGTTGGTGTTCTTCATGGAGTTCAAGCTTAGAATCCTCGTTGGTGTTCTTCATGGAGTTCAAGCTTAGAATCCTCGTTGGTGTTCTTCATGGAGTTCAAGCTTAGAATCCTCGTTGGTGTTCTTCATGGAGTTCAAGCTTAGAATCCTCGTTGGTGTTCTTCATGGAGTTCAAGCTTAGAATCCTCGTTGGTGTTCTTCATGGAGTTCAAGCTTAGAATCCTCGTTGGTGTTCTTCATGGAGTTCACTATGGCTTTAACTTCACATGTTAGAATATTAAAACGCGGTGGGTTCCAGGAAGCTGTCAGGTTCCGTACGTTCATAGACGTCACTGGATTCTCCAGGTCTGTTTCACATCTCTTCCCCATCTTCATCCCCTCCCCGCTTTCCCTCTTTCCTTACCTCCTCACATCTCTCTTTCCCTCTTTCCTTACCTCCTCACATCTCTTTCCCTCTTTCCTTACCTCCTCACATCTCTCTTCCCTCACTCCATGTCTAATCTTTCCATCCATTTATTCCTGCCTTCTTCGCCCTCCTTTAGTAGACTACAGGTGAGGCCTCCTTCGCCCTCCTTTAGTAGGCTACAGGTGAGGCCTCCTTCGCCCTCCTTTAGTAGGCTACAGGTGAGGCCTCATTTAGTAGGCTACAGATGAGGCCTCCTTCGCCCTCCTTTAGTAGGCTACAGGTGAGGCCTCCTTCGCCCTCCTTTAGTAGGCTACAGGTGAGGTAGGCTACTTTAGTAGGCTACAGGTGAGGCCTCCTTCGCCCTCCTTTAGTAGACTACAGGTGAGGCCTCCTTCGCCCTCCTTTAGTAGGCTACAGGTGAGGCCTCCTTCGCCCCCCTTTAGTAGGCTACAGGTGAGGTTGGCTCCTTTAGTAGGCTACAGGTGAGGCCTCCTTTAGTAGGCTACAGGTGAGGCCTCCTTTAGTAGGCTACAGGTGAGGTAGGCTACTTTAGTAGGCTACAGGTGAGGCCTCCTTCGCCCTCCTTTAGTAGACTACAGGTGAGGCCTCCTTCGCCCTCCTTTAGTAGACTACAGGTGAGGCCTCCTTCGCCCTCCTTTAGTAGGCTACAGGTGAGGCCTCATTTAGTAGGCTACAGATGAGGCCTCCTTCGCCCTCCTTTAGTAGGCTACAGGTGAGGCCTCCTTCGCCCTCCTTTAGTAGGCTACAGGTGAGGTAGGCTACTTTAGTAGGCTACAGGTGAGGCCTCCTTCGCCCTCCTTTAGTAGACTACAGGTGAGGCCTCCTTCGCCCTCCTTTAGTAGGCTACAGGTGAGGCCTCCTTCGCCCCCCTTTAGTAGGCTACAGGTGAGGTTGGCTCCTTTAGTAGGCTACAGGTGAGGCCTCCTTTAGTAGGCTACAGGTGAGGCCTCCTTTAGTAGGCTACAGGTGAGGTAGGCTACTTTAGTAGGCTACAGGTGAGGCCTCCTTCGCCCTCCTTTAGTAGGCTACAGGTGAGGCCTCCTTCGCCCTCCTTTAGTAGGCTACAGGTGAGGCCTCCTTCGCCCCCCTTTAGTAGGCTACAGGTGAGGCCTCCTTCGCCCCCATTTAGTAGGCTACAGGTGAGGCCTCCTTCGCCCTCCTTTAGTAGGCTACAGATGAGGCCTCCTTCGCCCTCCTTTAGTAGGCTACAGGTGAGGCCTCCTTTAGTAGGCTACAGGTGAGGCCTCCTTCGCCCTCCTTTAGTAGGCTACAGGTGAGGCCTCCTTTAGTAGGCTACAGGTGAGGCCTCCTTTAGTAGGCTACAGGTGAGGTAGGCTACTTTAGTACAGGTGAGGCTACAGGTGAGGCCTCCTTCGCCCTCCTTTAGTAGGCTACAGGTGAGGCCTCCTTCGCCCTCCTTTAGTAGGCTACAGGTGAGGTAGGCTCCTTTAGTAGGCTACAGGTGAGGTTGGCTCCTTTAGTAGGCTACAGATGAGGCCTCCTTCGCCCTCCTTTAGTAGGCTACAGATGAGGCCTCCTTCGCCCTCCTTTAGTAGGCTACAGGTGAGGCCTCCTTCGCCCTCCTTTAGTAGGCTACAGGTGAGGCCTCCTTCGCCCTCCTTTAGTAGGCTACAGGTGAGGCCTCCTTCGCCCTCCTTTAGTAGGCTACAGGTGAGGCCTCCTTCGCCCTCCTTTAGTAGGCTACAGATGAGGCCTCCTTCGCCCTCCTTTAGTAGGCTACAGGTGAGGCCTCCTTCGCCCTCCTTTAGTAGGCTACAGGTGAGGCCTCATTTAGTAGGCTACAGATGAGGCCTCCTTCGCCCTCCTTTAGTAGGCTACAGGTGAGGCCTCCTTCGCCCTCCTTTAGTAGGCTACAGGTGAGGCCTCCTTCGCCCCCCTTTAGTAGGCTACAGGTGAGGCCTCCTTCGCCCCCATTTAGTAGGCTACAGGTGAGGCCTCCTTCGCCCTCCTTTAGTAGGCTACAGATGAGGCCTCCTTCGCCCTCCTTTAGTAGGCTACAGGTGAGGCCTCCTTTAGTAGGCTACAGGTGAGGCCTCCTTCGCCCTCCTTTAGTAGGCTACAGGTGAGGCCTCCTTTAGTAGGCTACAGGTGAGGCCTCCTTTAGTAGGCTACAGGTGAGGTAGGCTACTTTAGTACAGGTGAGGCTACAGGTGAGGCCTCCTTCGCCCTCCTTTAGTAGGCTACAGGTGAGGCCTCCTTCGCCCTCCTTTAGTAGGCTACAGGTGAGGTAGGCTCCTTTAGTAGGCTACAGGTGAGGTTGGCTCCTTTAGTAGGCTACAGATGAGGCCTCCTTCGCCCTCCTTTAGTAGGCTACAGATGAGGCCTCCTTCGCCCTCCTTTAGTAGGCTACAGGTGAGGCCTCCTTCGCCCTCCTTTAGTAGGCTACAGGTGAGGCCTCCTTCGCCCTCCTTTAGTAGGCTACAGGTGAGGCCTCCTTCGCCCTCCTTTAGTAGGCTACAGGTGAGGCCTCCTTCGCCCTCCTTTAGTAGGCTACAGATGAGGCCTCCTTCGCCCTCCTTTAGTAGGCTACAGGTGAGGCCTCCTTCGCCCTCCTTTAGTAGGCTACAGGTGAGGCCTCATTTAGTAGGCTACAGATGAGGCCTCCTTCGCCCTCCTTTAGTAGGCTACAGGTGAGGCCTCCTTCGCCCTCCTTTAGTAGGCTACAGGTGAGGCCTCCTTCGCCCTCCTTTAGTAGGCTACAGGTGAGGCCTCCTTCGCCCTCCTTTAGTAGGCTACAGATGAGGCCTCCTTCGCCCTCCTTTAGTAGGCTACAGGTGAGGTAGGCTACTTTAGTAGGCTACAGGTGAGGCCTCCTTCGCCCTCCTTTAGTAGGCTACAGGTGAGGCCTCCTTCGCCCTCCTTTAGTAGGCTACAGGTGAGGTAGGCTACTTTAGTAGGCTACAGGTGAGGCCTCCTTCGCCCTCCTTTAGTAGGCTACAGGTGAGGCCTCCTTCGCCCTCCTTTAGTAGGCTACAGGTGAGGCCTCCTTTGCCCTCCTTTAGTAGGCTACAGGTGAGGTAGGCTACTTTAGTAGGCTACAGGTGAGGCCTCCTTCACCCTCCTTTAGTAGGCTACAGGTGAGGTAGGCTACTTTAGTAGGCTACAGGTGAGGCCTCCTTTAGTAGGCTACAGGTGAGGCCTCCTTTAGTAGGCTACAGGTGAGGCCTCCTTTAGTAGGCTACAGGTGAGGCCTCCTTTAGTAGGCTACAGGTGAGGCCTCCTTTAGTAGGCTACAGGTGAGGCCTCCTTTAGTAGGCTACAGGTGAGGTAGGCTACTTTAGTAGGCTACAGGTGAGGCCTCCTTCGCCCTCCTTTAGTAGGCTACAGGTGAGGCCTCCTTTAGTAGGCTACAGGTGAGGTAGGCTACTTTAGTAGGCTACAGGTTTGACGCCTCTTTCGCCCTCCTTTTGTAGGCTACAGGTGAGGCCTCCTTCGCCCTCCTTTTGTAGGCTACAGGTGAGGCCTCCTTCGCCCTCCTTTTGTAGGCTACAGGTGAGGCCTCCTTCGCCCTCCTTTAGTAGGCTACAGGTGAGGCCTCCTTTAGTAGGCTACAGGTGAGGTAGGCTACTTTAGTAGGCTACAGGTGAGGCCTCCTTTAGTAGGCTACAGGTGAGGTAGGCTACTTTAGTAGGCTACAGGTGAGGTAGGCTACTTTAGTAGGCTACAGGTGAGGTAGACTCCTTTAGTAGGCTACAGGTGAGGTAGGCTCCTTTAGTAGGCTACAGGTGAGGTTGGCTCCTTTAGTAGGCTACAGGTGAGGCCTCCTTCGCCCTCCTTTAGTAGGCTACAGGTGAGGCCTCCTTCGCCCTCCTTTAGTAGGCTACAGATGAGGTAGGCTACTTTAGTAGGCTACAGGTGAGGCCTCCTTTAGTAGGCTACAGGTGAGGCCTCCTTCGCCCTCCTTTAGTAGGCTACAGGTGAGGTAGGCTACTTTAGTAGGCTACAGGTGAGGTAGGCTACTTTAGTAGGCTACAGGTGAGGCCTCCTTTAGTAGGCTACAGGTGAGGCCTCCTTTAGTAGGCTACAGGTGAGGCCTCCTTTAGTAGGCTACAGGTGAGGCCTCCTTTAGTAGGCTACAGGTGAGGCCTCCTTTAGTAGGCTACAGGTGAGGCCTCCTTTAGTAGGCTACAGGTGAGGCCTCCTTTAGTAGGCTACAGGTGAGGCCTCCTTTAGTAGGCTACAGGTGAGGCCTCCTTTAGTAGGCTACAGGTGAGGCCTCCTTTAGTAGGCTACAGGTGAGGCCTCCTTTAGTAGGCTACAGGTGAGGCCTCCTTTAGTAGGCTACAGGTGAGGCCTCTTTTAGTAGGCTACAGGTGAGGCCTCCTTTAGTAGGCTACAGGTGAGGCCTCCTTTAGTAGGCTACAGGTGAGGTAGGCTACTTTAGTACAGGTGAGGCTACAGGTGAGGCCTCCTTCGCCCTCCTTTAGTAGGCTACAGGTGAGGCCTCCTTCGCCCTACTTTAGTAGGCTACAGGTGAGGTAGGCTACTTTAGTAGGCTACAGGTGAGGCTGTGTCTCTGAAGGCGACTCAATACGGATTCCATCTACTCCTCGACGTTAAAACACTCCAATATGTGTTTTATGATCTGTACTTTGTCAGACAGGCTCGCAGGACGCACCGATACATAACAGTTTAATAACGGCCTGTAGGAAAATAATGCGCTCAAACTGTCCGACAGCTAGATCCAGGAATTCTTACACGGTTCAATGTCTAATTTAACTGATTAATGCTTAATATATGTTATAATGACAACTTACACTGCTATAAATGCAAGGACAGAAAATCAATGTTTTATATCACACGATTTTGGACAAATCTGTGAAGACACTAAACATGATAAAGGGTTTTATTGAATATTGCTATGATTCCCCCCCCGTCCTTATATCTTAATGTAATGGCATGATTTTGTTGTTGTTGGTGTTGTTATCGATGACTTATTAACAGCTGTAACAAGTGGTTCAGTGTAGGACATCCTCGCTTGGTACCCTAGCTTATAGAAAGACCCATTAGCGGTTGGTTCAGTGTAGGACATCCTCGCTTGGTACCCTAGCTTATAGAAAGACCCATTAGTGGTTGGTTCAGTGTAGGAAATCCTCACTTGGTACCCTAGCTTATAGAAAGACCCATTAGCGGTTGGTTCAGTGTAGGAAATCCTCACTTGGTACCCTAGCTTATAGAAAGACCCATTAGCGGTTGGGAAACCAGGGCTTTGAAGCAACCATGAGAACCTTCTCTTGTCTGCACGTGAGTTTGTTCTAATGATCTTACCATGCAGGGAGGAGAAGGAGACAATCTGCCCTCGTTTATAACTGCTCTCAGGGCCTCTGTTCAACAAGGCTGTCTCTGACTCAGATCCACACTGGAAACCTCAAGAGATACAGGTTGGCAGGCAGTCAGACAGATATATTTCTCCGTTGTATTTTATAATTATACAAGTAGCCTCTCGTCACAGCTTCGGTTGCCAAGATCACGAGACGAGACGAGTTCAGTTTAACCGAGGACTTGGTCTAAGGTGATGGTTTTAGGCACACCAGTTATGTTCTGAGGCTCATTCCAAATAGATCACGTCTTCAGTCACGTTTTGGCGGCATCCTTACGGCAGATCAACGTGTGATCTTTGTTTTTTAAATAATATCTTTGTTTTTTTTGAGAGAGAGGTTTGGGTCGTGTTGAGAGTTGAGGTCCCATATGGTTTAAATTAGAAAGGGTTTGGAATGCATGGAATGTGTTTTTTCACGGAACCCCCCCCCCCCCCCCCCACAAAATAACTCACCGTTGAGCGAAACCATTTATTCTGTCAACATTGACAGTCAGCTCACCTGAGGGACGGACTGTGGAACACACATACACTTCACTGGGCTTCAAGTGTCCACAGTCGTGGCCGTGCTATTTTATTAAGATATTATTTAATAATATTTATTATTATTATTATTTATTATTATGCTATTTGCAATCGATGAAGTTGTAATGTCCACTACTGAATGGTGGAGTGTGACTGGATAATCAATCTAAGGAGCAGTAATGTATATCAAATGGGATTTCCTCCACCACAGACCTCTCCTCTCAAAATGTCACCCCAAACGACACCCTCGTTCCCTACATAGTGCACTACTTTTGACCAGAGCCCTATGGCTCTATAGTGCACTATATAGGGAATAGGGTGCCATTTGGGGACGCGGATATCGTTGTACCCCCTCAAACCATCCCGGGGATTCCTTCTCGTTCCACCATAGGCTGAAAATCTCCAGGGATCATTATAATACAAACACAACTGGTTTTCCAGATGGACTTCTAGGAAGTACCACAGGACGGTTAACCATTTCACAGTATTGAGACGGCAGCTTCCAGGAAGAGCTGACAGAATAGGTCTAGTGTGGAGACTTTATTCCTGACTGGCGTGGGGAAACTGCCCCCCCCCTCCTTACATTCAGGCTATGCTCAAACCCTATTCCCTAACTCAAACACTCTGTTTTGGTACCACTGGTCTCTTGGCCCTCCCTCCCATATGGAAGGGTAGCTCCTGCTCAGCCCAGTCCAAGCTCTTCTCTGTCCTGGCACCCCCCCCCCCCCCCCCCCCCCCCCAAATGGTGGAACCATCTTCCCCCTGGGACAGCAGAGTCCCTGTCCATCTTCTCTCTGAAGCTAGGACAGCAGAGTCCCTGTCCATCTTCTCTCTGAAGCTAGGACAGCAGAGTCCCTGTCCATCTTCTCTCTGAAGCTAGGACAGCAGAGTCCCTGTCCATCTTCTCTCTGAAGCTAGGACAGCAGAGTCCCTGTCCATCTTCCCCCTGAAGCTAGGACAGCAGAGTCCCTGTCCATCTTCCCCCTGAAGCTAGGACAGCAGAGTCCCTGTCCATCTTCCCCCTGAAGCTAGGACAGCAGAGTCCCTGCTCCATCTTCCCCCTGAAGCTAGGACAGCAGAGTCCCTGTCCATCTTCCCCCTGAAGCTAGGACAGCAGAGTCCCTGCCCAGCTTCCCCCTGAAGCTAGGACAGCAGAGTCCCTGCCCATCTTCCCCCTGAAGCTAGGACAGCAGAGTCCCTGCCCATCTTCCCCCTGAAGCTAGGACAGCAGAGTCCCTGTCATCTTCCCCCTGAAGCTAGGACAGCAGAGTCCCTGTCCATCTTCCCCCTGAAGCTAGGACAGCAGAGTCCCTGTCCATCTTCTCCCTGAAGCTAGGACAGCAGAGTCCCTGTCCATCTTCTCCCTGAAGCTAGGACAGCAGAGTCCCTGCCCATCTTCCCCCCTGAAGCTAGGACAGCAGAGTCCCTGCCCATCTTCCCCTGAAGCTAGGACAGCAGAGTCCCTGCCCATCTTCCCCCTGAAGCTAGGACAGCAGAGTCCCTGCCCATCTTCCCCCTGAAGCTAGGACAGCAGAGTCCCTGTCCATCTTCCCCCTGAAGCTAGGACAGCAGAGTCCCTGTCCATCTTCCCCCTGAAGCTAGGACAGCAGAGTCCCTGTCCATCTTCCCCCTGAAGCTAGGACAGCAGAGTCCCTGTCCATCTTCCCCCTGAAGCTAGGACAGCAGAGTCCCTGCCCATCTTCCCCCTGAAGCTAGGACAGCAGAGTCCCTGCTCCATCTTCCCCCTGAAGCTAGGACAGCAGAGTCCCTGCCCATCTTCCCCCTGAAGCTAGGACAGCAGAGTCCCTGCCATCTTCCCCCTGAAGCTAGGACAGCAGAGTCCCTGCCCATCTTCCCCCTGAAGCTAGGACAGCAGAGTCCCTGCCCCGTCTTCCCCCTGAAGCTAGGACAGCAGAGTCCCTGTCCATCTTCCCCCTGAAGCTAGGACAGCAGAGTCCCTGTCCATCTTCCCCCTGAAGCTAGGACAGCAGAGTCCCTGCCCATCTTCCCCCTGAAGCTAGGACAGCAGAGTCCCTGTCCATCTTCCCCCTGAAGCTAGGACAGCAGAGTCCCTGTCCATCTTCCCCCTGAAGCTAGGACAGCAGAGTCCCTGTCCATCTTCCCCCTGAAGCTAGGACAGCAGAGTCCCTGCTCCATCTTCCCCCTGAAGCTAGGACAGCAGAGTCCCTGCTCCATCTTCCCCCTGAAGCTAGGACAGCAGAGTCCCTGTCCATCTTCTCCCTGAAGCTAGGACAGCAGAGTCCCTGCCATCTTCCCCCTGAAGCTAGGACAGCAGAGTCCCTGTCCATCTTCTCTCTGAAGCTAGGACAGCAGAGTCTCTGTCCATCTTCTCTCTGAAGCTAGGACAGCAGAGTCCCTGTCCAGCTTCCCCCTGAAGCTAGGACAGCAGAGTCCCTGCCCATCTTCCCCCTGAAGCTAGGACAGCAGAGTCCCTGGCAATCCTCCACCTGAAACTAGGACAGCAGAGTCCCTGTCCATCTTCCCCCTGAAGCTAGGACAGCAGAGTCCCTGTTCATCTTCCCCCTGAAGCTAGGACAGCAGAGTCCCTGTCCATCTTCCCCCTGAAGCTAGGACAGCAGAGTCCCTCTCCATCTTCCCCTGAAGCTAGGACAGCAGAGTCCCTGTCCATCTTCCCCCTGAAGCTAGGACAGCAGAGTCCCTGCCCATCTTACCCCTGATGCTAGGACAGCAGAGTCCCTGTCCATCTTCCCTCTGAAGCTAGGACAGCAGAGTCCCTGTCCATCTTCCCTCTGAAGCTAGGACAGCAGAGTCCCTGCCCATCTTCCCCCTGAAGCTAGGACAGCAGAGTCCCTGTCCATCTTCCCCCTGAAGCTAGGACAGCAGAGTCCCTGTCCATCTTCCCCCTGAAGCTAGGACAGCAGAGTCCCTGTCCATCTTCCCCCTGAAGCTAGGACAGCAGAGTCCCTGCCCATCTTCCCCCTGAAGCTAGGACAGCAGAGTCTCTGTCCATCTTCCCCCTGAAGCTAGGACAGCAGTCTCTGCCCATCTTCCACCTGATGCTAGGACAGCAGAGTCCCTGTCCATCTTCCCAAAAACACCTGGAACCCCACCTCTTCAAAGAGTATCTTCAATAATCCACCTCCTCACCTTGGCCCCCTGTTCCGGAACCAACACTTTCCTTGACCCCTTTCTAGCTCCGACTTTGCTGCTGGTTGCTACTTTATTGAGGAAACGTGTACTTACTATGACTGTGATATGTGGTTGTCCCACCTAGCTATCTGAAGATGAATGTACTGACTATGACTGTGATATGTGGTTGTCCCACCTAGCTATCTGTAGATGAATGTACTGACTATGACTGTGATATGTGGTTGTCCCACCTAGCTATCTGTAGATGAATGTACTTACTATGACTGTGATATGTGGTTGTCTCACCTAGCTATCTGTAGATGAATGTACTGACTATGACTGTGATATGTGGTTGTCCCACCTAGCTATCTGTAGATGAGTCTCTCTGGATAAGTCTCTGCTAAATGATTTAAATATAAATGTGTTAAAGCTCTTCAGTTAGTTTTACCAGGAGGTTTTACTAGGTTGTTTTACCGGGTTGTTGTACCGGGTTGTTGTACCGGGTTGTTGTACCGGGTTGTTGTACCGGGTTGTTGTACCGGGTTGTTGTACCGGGTTGTTGTACCGGGTTGTTGTACCGGGTTGTTGTACCGGGTTGTTGTACCGGGTTGTTCTACCGGGTTGTTGTACCGGGTTGTTTTACCGGGTTGTTCTACCGGGTTGTTCTACCGGGTTGTTTTACCAGGAGGTTGGTGGAGGTGGAGGGCCTGGTCTATTCCCCATTCCCCATGGCTGTACAGAGAGAGACAAGGTTGGGTCCCAGGCATGCTGGCCGTAGGCTAGAGGGGTAGGCTGGTCCACTCCCCAGGTGTCTGGCTAAGTTAGGCTGGTCCACTCCCCAGGTGTCTGGCTAAGTTAGGCTGGTCCACTCCCCAGGTGTCTGGCTAAGTTAGGCTGGTCCACTCCCCAGGTGTCTGGCTAAGTTAGGCTGGGCCACTCCCCAGGTGTCTGGCTAAGTTAGGCTGGTCCACTCCCCAGGTGTCTGGCTAAGTTAGGCTGGTCCACTCCCCAGGTGTCTGGCTAAGTTAGGCTGGTCCACTCCCCAGGTGTCTGGCTAAGTTAGGCTGGGCCACTCCCCAGGTGTCTGGCTAAGTTAGGCTGGTCCACTCCCCAGGTGTCTGGCTAAGTTAGGCTGGTCCACTCCCCAGGTGTCTGGCTAAGTTAGGCTGGTCCACTCCCCAGGTGTCTGGCTAAGTTAGGCTGGTCCACTCCCCAGGTGTCTGGCTAAGTTAGGCTGGTCCACTCCCCAGGTGTCTGGCTAAGTTAGGCTGGTCCACTCCCCAGGTGTCTGGCTAGGTTAGGCTGGTCCACTCCCCAGGTGTCTGGCTAAGTTAGGCTGGTCCACTCCCCAGGTGTCTGGCTAAGTTAGGCTGGTCCACTCCCCAGGTGTCTGGCTAAGTTAGGCTGGGCCACTCCCCAGGTGTCTGGCTAAGTTAGGCTGGGCCACTCCCCAGGTGTCTGGCTAAGTTAGGCTGGGCCAGGACCAAACCTGCAGTGAGTTGCCATAACGGTCTGAGCAGCCTTAGGCTGTGGTACGGAGAGTCTCTGAGCGGTATGTGAGACGTGGCAGAGCTGTGGAGGCCTGGCCAAAACGGTAGATCTGTTCCATATGTTTCCTGAGCGCCACTCGCTGCAGAGCAGACAGAGACTGTGTCCCATATGGCAACCTGTTCCCTAAGTAGTGCACTACTTTTAACCACAGCCTTATGGGCCCTGGATAAGGCCCTGGTCAAAAGTAGTGCACCGTATAGGGAATAGGGTGCCATTGGGATGCAGACTGGTTTGCCTCCTTTTCCTTGGCTTCACACAGCATGTCCAAGTCCCCGTGATTAACAAAAGAAAACAGACGGATTGCAACTTTTTATTTTTTGAGGGGTGGGGGGGGGGGGGCGAACGGCATTCGCATGCTATAATAGAGGAACAATGGATTTTTAGTCATGCTGATGATCTTGATGAACTCTCCTCCTTTCATTCAAATGCAGATTTCAGGTGAATTGGGGCCATTTCAGACATTCAGTCATCTAACCTCAACATTGCAATGTATAGGGTGGGTCTTTTGTTGTGGACTATGTTACAGCTGGGGAGGGTTGTTGGGTCTTTTGTTGAGGACTATGTTACAGCTGAGGAGGGTTGTTGGGTCCTTTGTTGAGGACTATGTTACAGCTGAGGAGGGTTGTTGGGTCTTTTGTTGAGGACTATGTTACAGCTGAGGAGGTTGTTGGGTCTTTTGTTGTGGACTATGTTACAGCTGGGGAGGGTTGTTGGGTCTTTTGTTGTGGACTATGTTACAGCTGGGGAGGGTTGTTGGATCTTTTGTTGTGGACTATGTTACAGCTGAGGAGGTTGTTGGGTCCGTTGTTGTGGACTATGTTACAGCTGGGGAGGGTTGTTGGGTCTTTTGTTGTGGACTATGTTACAGCTGAGGAGGTTGTTGGGTCCGTTGTTGTGGACTATGTTACAGCTGAGCAGGTTGTTGGGTCCTTTGTTGTGGACTATGTTACAGCTGAGGAGGTTGTTGGGTCCGTTGTTGTGGACTATGTTACAGCTGGGGAGGTTGTTGGGTCCGTTGTTGTGGACTATGTTACAGCTGAGCAGGTTGTTGGGTCCTTTGTTGAGGACTATGTTACAGCTGAGGAGGGTTGTTGGGTCCTTTGTTGAGGACTATGTTACAGCTGAGGAGGTTGTTGGGTCTTTTGTTGTGGACTATGTTACAGCTGAGGAGGGTTGTTGTTTTTTTTGTTGAGGACTATGTTACAGCTGAGGAGGATGTTGGGTCTTTTGTTGTGGACTATGTTACAGCTGAGGAGGGTTGTTGGGTCCTTGTTGAGGACTATGTTACAGCTGAGGAGGTTGTTGGGTCCTTTGTTGAGGACTATGTTACAGCTGAGGAGGTTGTTGGGTCTTTTGTTGTGGACTATGTTACAGCTGAGGAGGGTTGTTGGGTTTTTTGTTGAGGACTATGTTACAGCTGAGGAGGATGTTGGGTCTTTTGTTGTGGACTATGTTACAGCTGGGGAGGGTTGTTGGGTCTTTTGTTGTGGACTATGTTACAGCTGGGGAGGGTTGTTGGGTCCTTTGTTGTGGACTATGTTACAGCTGGGGAGGGTTGTTGGGTCTTTTGTTGTGGACTATGTTACAGCTGGGGAGGGTTGTTGGGTCCTTTGTTGAGGAT
The DNA here is from genome assembly GCF_029448725.1 of Salvelinus fontinalis. Lineage (NCBI taxonomy): Eukaryota > Metazoa > Chordata > Actinopteri > Salmoniformes > Salmonidae > Salvelinus > Salvelinus fontinalis. The sequence continues at coordinate 59,547,373 of NC_074682.1, read as the reverse complement.
GCCCTAGGAGGTGTATGTGACCAGGGTCATATTCTAGCCACGCCCCCCACGTGCTGCCCCACACGGAGTGAGTGTGGTCAGGGTATCCTAAACAGACTTGAAGAGTGGTGCTGGTGGATGGGGACCAAAGAAACTTAGAGGATCAAAAACACTTTAAAATCTGTCACTGACTAAATAGACCCAGTGGGCCTGTGATGCATTGAGACAGCAGTCATGACGGATTCAGGCATTTCAAAATCATTGATGTCAGTCAGTTTTGGCAAAAAGAAACGACTACGTTATGGAAGCTGAGCGGATTTAAACCTACTGTCTGCATTTATCCAATATGTACAGCATTCAAATCGTGGCCAGCGAGGTCCAGAGTTCTGCTGCTTTGGCTTCGAATTTGAATTTGAGGAACATACAGTATTGTCATATTCTGTGTACTGTACCTCTGTCTGACAGTATTGTCATATTCTGTGTACTGTACCTCTGACAGACAGACAGTATTGTCATAATCTGTGTACTGTACCTCTGCCTGACAGACAGTATTGTCATATTCTGTGTACTGTACCTCTGACTGACATACAGTATTGTCATATTCTGTGTACTGTACCTCTGTCTGACAGTATTGTCATATTCTGTGTACTGTACCTCTGACTGACGGACAGTATTGTCATATTCTGTGTACTGTACCTCTGACTGACAGACAGTATTGTCATATTCTGTGTACTGTACCTCTGACTGACAGACAGTATTGTCATATTCTGTGTACTGTACCTCTGTCTGACAGTATTGTCATATTCTGTGTACTGTACCTCTGACTGATAGACAGTATTGTCATATTCTGTGTACTGTACCTCTGACAGACAGTATTGTCATATTCTGTGTACTGTACCTCTGACAGACAGTATTGTCATATTCTGTGTACTGTACCTCTGACAGACAGTATTGTCATATTCTGTGTACTGTACCTCTGACAGACAGTATTGTCATATTCTGTGTACTGTACCTCTGTCTGACAGTATTGTCATATTCTGTGTACTGTACCTCTGACTGACAGACAGTATTGTCATATTCTGTGTACTGTACCTCTGACTGACAGTATTGTCATATTCTGTGTACTGTACCTCTGACTGACAGTATTGTCATATTCTGTGTACTGTACCTCTGACTGACAGTATTGTCATATTCTGTGTACTGCGACTCTGACTGCTTTTGAATCATATTTCTAGACCTGGTTCAGTGGCGTCTTCTACTGGTGATGTGAGAGAAGGGTTGGTGTTTCAGTGTCCTATCTTTCTACTGTTGCTATCACACATCCAATAAATACGGAAGACATTGACGATAACATAATGTTGAATTTAACAGTGGTCGATGCTAACACTGCCCAGTTGAAGTTCTGAGTCACCTGTTGGACTCGTGGCGAGGCAACGCTGTTTTACGACGTCAGGTGCAATCCATGAATATGCAGGTTTGTTACTTACGGAAAAACAAATACATTTTTTTTCTTAAAGGTGAAATAAAAGTTGAATATTTCCTTTTCTGTAATTTATATGTCAAGTTTATTTAATTAGAACAGTTACATACATGTATGCTACAATAGATAATCATGTTCAAATGAAGGCATGTAAAATGTTGACAAGTTTCTTTAATTATGTTTAGCACCATGTAGACATGTAATGTAACGTTGACTAGTATTTTCTGTCAATTTATGTTTATCACCATCTAGACATATAACGTTGACTAGAGTCCGTAATTATATAAGTTTAGCACCATGAAAATCAGTCTTATTTAGGCTACATCTAGCAGATTATAAAAGTAAGGCATGCAGTGTAACTAAGGAATACAAAGAGAACATATCCAACAGTTGATACAAATTCATAAACAGAGAAGAAACAAAGATATCGACTAAAACACTGAAGTACAAACAGGGGGTGGAAGCGTTTGTTGACTCGTTGAGGAGGATCGAAGAGTTGGTCTTTACAAAAAAAAAAATCCCGTGTGTTGAAGAGGTGGGTATTACTGAAGTCTACCAGAAGGAGGCGCTATAGGATGGCTTGTGATCGTGACAGACACCCAATTTCCCTAGATAGGTAGGCACTTGGAGATCTGTAACTACATAGGATAGATATGACCACATGGTTACAACTTCACCTTGCTATTGTGTGTGTCACTTCCTCCGGTTGTTGCCCAGATGAATCCTCGTGTGTGTGTGTATGTGTGTATGTGTGTGTGTGTTTATATGTTACTTCCTCCGGTTGTTGCCCAGATGAACCCCCCTGTGTGTGTGTGTGTGTGTGTATGTTACTTCCTCCGGTTGTTGCCCAGCTGAATCCCCATGTGTGTGTGTGTTACTTCCTCCGGTTGTTGCCCAGATGAACCCCTCTGTGTCCAGACACACAGCGGAAAGTGGCAGGCTGGACGTCCCAGTACTTAACAGGGTTAGAGAACAGACTGATGCCCGTATACAAGGTCTTCTTAACACTGGAGCGTACAGGGCAGAACTCATTCACCCCCACACTGCTGATGCTGTTAGCATGGAGGTACACCACCTGAGGGGAATAGGGACCGATTTAATCAATCAATTAGTCAATTACACCAGCCGGCGGTCTCCAGTTTGGGTTTATGTAGCGTGCTGAGGTCAATAGAGGGTCAGTTCTGTCCCATTGCTACTCGGATACTCTGGCTATTTGTGAATGTCTTAAAGATTCACACATAGCTAGTATCATAGAAGCAATCAATACTTGAATATATTTAGGAATTTGTAGCCTGTATTATCGTAGCACAGGAGTGTCAAACTATATCAACTACATCTATATCAACTACATCTATATCAACTACATCTATATCAACTACATCTATATCAACTACATCTATATCAACTACATCTATATCAACTACATCTATATCAACTACATCTATATCTACTACATCTATATCTACTACATCTATATCAACTACATCTATATCTACTACATCTATATCTACTACATCTATATCAACTACATCTATATATCAACTACATCTATATCAACTACATCTATATATATATATATATATATTTATTTCACCTTTATTTAACCAGGTAGGCAAATTGAGAACACGTTCTCATTTACAATTGCGACCTGGCCAAGATAAAGCAAAGCAGTTTGACACATATCAACTACATCTATATCAACTACATCTATATCAATTATATCTATATCAACTACTAAATATATATATTTCTTTTGTCTTTTCCTTTCAATTAAGACCTAGACAACCAGGTGAGGGGAGTTCTTTACTAATTAGTGACTTTAATTAATCAATCAAGTACAAAGGAGGAGCGAAAACCCGTCAGACCCTCGGCCCTCCGTGGAATGAGTTTTGACACGTGTTGTAGCAGAATGATATGACAGTAGAACAACATTATAATGTTGAGCACACAAATAAGGAGTTAAAAAAAAAAAAAAAAAACTGTTTCAAGTTATCGTTGGAATGCCCAACAGGTGACCAACCATATCTTACCTGTAGATACCGCAGTGAGTTTAGACCAGGCGGAACCTTCTTTAGTTTGTTGTTATCGAGGTGGATTTCACGGACGTTAGGTATGCTGGCCAAGCTTCCGTTCTCAACAAACTTGATTTGGTTGAAGCTCAGTCCTAATCTGTAAATATCAAATCAACGTTTATTTGTCACGTGCGCCGAATACGACAGGTGTAGGTAGACCTTAACAGTGAAATGCTTACTTACAGGCTCTAACCAATAGTGCAAAAAAGGTATTAGGTGAAAAGTAGGTAGGTAAAGAAATAAAACAACAGTAAAAAGACAGGCTATATACAGTAGCGAGGCTATAAAAGTAGCGAGGCTACATACAGACACCGGTTAGTCAGGCTGATTGAGGTAGTATGTACATGTAAATATGGTTAAAGTGACTATGCATATATGATGAACAGAGAGTAGCAGTAGCGTAAAAGAGGGGTTGGCGGGAGGTGGGACACAATGCAGAGAGCCCGGTTAGCCAATGTGCGGGAGCACTGGTTGGTCGGGCCAGTTGAGGTAGTATGTACATGAATATATAGTTAAAGTGACTATGCATATATGATAAACAGAGAGTAGCAGCAGCGTATAGTAAGCTTTCAGATATACAGAATCTGACAAGTGTTTTTTGTGTTTTTACACATTACATCTCAGTAGAGTTTTTACCTTTGTATTTTTTTATATCTGAAAAAGTCCTCAATTTCTACTTTGGTGATCTTGTTATAATCCAAGTGAAGCTCTGTGAGTGAAGATGGGAGGTCTGAAAAACAGGAAGTCACTGTCAGGTTACGATGCACAGTACACCTAAAGATTTTTTGGGGGCGGAATAAAACTCCTGTAATTTCTACCTGTTCAGGTGGGATGGGGGGGAAATACAACTCCTGTAATTTCTACCTGTTCAGGTGGGATGGGGGGAAATACAACTCCTGTAATTTCTACCTGTTCAGGTGGGATGGGGGGAAATAAAACTCCTGTAATTTCTACCTGTTCAGGTGGGATGGGGGGAAATACAACTCCTGTAATTTCTACCTGTTCAGGTGGGATGGGGGGAAATACAACTCCTGTAATTTCTACCTGTTCAGGTGGGATGGGGGGAAATAAAACTCCTGTAATTTCTACCTGTTCAGGTGGGATGGGGGGAAATAAAACTCCTGTAATTTCTACCTGTTCAGGTGGGATGGGGGGGAAATAAAACTCCTGTAATTTCTACCTGTTCAGGTGGGATGGGG